>NC_086097.1:137634120-137924120 GCF_963921235.1 Mobula hypostoma
TCGGCCTGAAATATAGGCTGTTTATTCATTTCCATAGATGCTACCTGACCTGCTGAGTTCCTCCAGCATTTTGAGTGTGTTGCTTTGGATCTCCAGCGTCTGCAAACTTGCTTGTGTTTATGGTTGGCTGCTTCGTTGTAATGAACTGTCTGATGTCTAAGTACACTTATCCCCTTCCTGTAAATCAGATAGGCTCAGCAAGATTAAAAAAGGTAGCTCACCAGAGAGCAACAAACTACGATCCACAGAAGGAATATACTGTACTTCTTAGGCACTCCTCTTCGAACAGGAAATAAAGGGCTATCAGTCGAGCTCTACCACGCCAGTATCCAAATCATCATTATCATGGAAATACCCTCAAGACTATACCTGCAATGCTTTGTTTCCTTTGACTCTCATTCTGATGTCTGCAAAGACATCCGTAGGCTGAATCTTTGCCATATTGGAACTGGGGAGGGGGGTAATGGGGGATAGAATTAAGCGAATCAGATACACCAAATTCCCATAAGCAAGTTGGGACGTCTGGCCAGCTTCTCTCCTGCGATTCTTTGATTTTTGGCAAGAAACTTGGAGTGGGAAACCGATGGAGCATTTTAATTTCTCTCTGTTTAATACTGGAGATAATGAGTAAAACAGTACTCAGTCAATTAGACAATTAAACGTTTTTGGCTTTCTAATTGATATGTATGATAACAATGGCAAGAGATTGTGATAAAACTGCCTTGAAAATGTACAACCTCCAATGATTATAAACACAAACACGAGCAAATCTGCAGGTGCTGGAAATCCAAAGCAACACACACAAAATGCTGCAGGAACTACACAGTCGCAACTCTTGAGGAGTAAAGGTGTTCCTGTCAGTGAACAGGATCTGGTGACTGTCCTTCCCTGGGCGTGGTTTCAGGTACTGCTGGCCTCCCTATGAATCATGCACCATCGCTTGACGACGCTGAACACTGATCGCATCCTGCCGTCGTTATTCATCCCATTCAGTGAACTGAAATTTCATCATTTGCATTGCTATTTTTAAACTCCTCCAATTCCTCACTCTCTTCTTGTATCTATAAACTCCTTTTCTTGCCAGATTACCACTGGTGGCAGGGCTGAGCCAAGGTCCTTGACTCAAGTCTTCTTTCCTCCTTTTTAAAAAAAAACGATCCTTAAAACCTACCTCTTGGATTAACTTTTTGGTAACCTGTACTAATGTTATATGGCTGCATGTTTAAAATTAGTTTGAAAATGCCCTTGTAAAGCATCCTGGGATATTTTATGACATTAAAAACAGATGAAATATGAGATATTCTGGTTGAAGTCCTTTTCAGGGTATCACTGAGGGGAGCCAAACTGGAACTGATCAAATGCATAATGGGAGGGGAACTTCCTGAGAGTGTTAGATTAATTTCCATGTTGCATCAACACTGCAGAATCCACTTCAGTAAGGCTGCATTAGTAGGATTAACCAATGTTCTTCAGATCCTTTCGCTGGAAACAGTAGCAATTTACTGGAACTCTAACATACTAGGGATGATGGAATGCGTTCAGTTTAACCAACTAATGAGTGTCTCAAATATGAATGTGGAAAAGCCATAAGGTACTTATTTGTCCACACTGTTCTTCCTCTTTCAGGAACTGGTACTTATTTCATATCAAGGTCTTCTAATAACTATTTTAGAACAATAGTTGGTTGGCTGATTTTATCAAGGAAACGTGGGAATAACATTGTTGCAGACTATCTGCATTCAGCCAGATTTAAGCTCAAAAGAAACTGATTAATAAATAGCAGGCAATTCAGTCCAGTGATTTCTCATCAGTAGTTTCTATAAATAATGAGCAAGTAGGTACTTTGCTATGATGCAGAGATAATTGCCTTCAAATTGCTAGTTACCGGTTTTGCTGCTTTCTTTTAAACACAAGTTCTTTACTTTCACTCACAGGATGGGAAGTCACTGGCATTGTGGCATTTCTCGCCCCTGAACTGATGAGACAGTTAAAAGGTAATCACATCGGTAGACCCAGAGTCAAACGCTGTGCTGGCAGTGTAGCAGCAGGGCAGTTAGTGCAACTGTTTATAGCACCAGCGATCACCGGCCGGGGTTCAGTTCCTGCCACTGTCTGGAAGAGTTTGTACGTTCTCCCCATAACCACGTGGGTTTCCTCCCATATTCCAAAGACATACAGATTGGGTAAATAAGTTGTAGACATGCTATGTTGATGCTGGAAGCATGGCAACAAAGCACAAATCTTTGTACTGTGTTGGCCATTGATTTCACTGTAATCGTTTGATGTACATCTGACAAAACTAATCCTTTTATCTTTATAAAGGCCAGGATGTTTGACAGGTTAAGGACAGCAGATCTTCCCCGAAGGACATGAGTGAACCAGATTAATTTTTGCAACAATCTTGTACTTTCATGCCAGCTGTCATTTAGATTAGCTGCTTCAAAAAGAAAAATAAAATCCAGATTTATTTAATTACCTGAATTTAAATTTCCCAGCATTATGTCGATATTCAATTCCATGATTGCTACAGTATGTAATCTTGGTGAATAATTTATTTTCTTTCTCAGCAGTTCTCTTCTATAGGCAAGAGAACCAGATAGCAGTGAATACTAGACGAATCCCTGATATGACATGAACATTTTGGAGTTAGATGTATATTATCCATGAAGATCTGACTTATAGAGATCAACACCAAGCTGTGAATGTGTCAAACAGGTTTCAGGAATGACTAGTCTTCATTTTAATCTGATACAAATGATCCAGCAACATTACTTACTACTGAAGCAAGTGAATTGCAGGTAATTCCTGGTAACCATGGAAAGAATTAAATGCCTTTGATTGTTCCTGTCCATCATGTGGTAGTATTTCTTACCAGATTCATTGCATATGCTTTATTTCTTTAAACCATTTAGTGATAAGGAAATGCATTCTGGGTACTTTCCATTATTTTGAAAATGGTGCAACAATCAGTCAATCCAATGTATAATTACCCATTGAAAAACGATCCAAAGTAACAACTCTAGCCCAGATACCAACCACGTTACTCAACACACACATGTCCTTCTCCCAACTACCAGCAACGGCACGTGTACTGACCATACCAATGCACCTTCTTTGTTAACAGACCATCAGTTCTGTGGTTTAAAGTTCATGCAATTTAAGACAAAGGTGTAATTCTCAAGTAGAGAATCTGTGGATGATCCAGCAGGTTAGTTTGGCTAAAGTGTAATCTTTTCTGCCTTTCTGCAAGCCATGGTCTGTTTGGTTGCCTCCAATACTCCAGTTCCTTGTTTAGAGCTACTCCGTCAACAATGACTTAGACTAAAGAATCAAAACAAGGTCTGCAATCAGGTACACTGCATGAAATTAGCAAATGTCTCCTCTTGTTGTTATGTATAATGGTAATACTGTTTTTCCCATTATATTGGTGGAGGTGATTACCAGATGACCATTGTGAAGGGATGGTGAGTCGGTGCACACTGGTTATTATAGTAAGGTGCTGCAGCTGGTGTTGTGAATCAGGCCGTCATCACGAAGCAACCGGCTACTTCATAACACCAGGGTTGCCCCAGACTACTGGCAGCTCAACTACATCGGTTCATTGAGAAGCATCTTCAGAGTTATTGTTCTACTTTTACAATATCTCAAGTAACCTAGCTTATGCTTTTAAATATATCCTTTCTTGATTCCCACCTGTTCACAATGTATTTCTCCCCTGACTATGAAGTACAGAATTATTCTGAATTTGACCTGATTTTAATTAATGACCTTGAACGTCTAAAAATCGGCATTTACTTCCACTGATAAGATTTCACTTGTTTTTCTTGTTCTATTTCCAAATGTGTAAGAGCTTGTGTGAAGATAATAAATTATTTTAAAGATTCTAATGGATTCCTGCTGAAATTTAAATAACCCTCAGAGTATTTTGATGGCTTGTCCAAACCAAGTGGAGTACAATGAAGCAGGTTCTATCTCACAACAGGTTTATACTAAGAAAAGCATTTTACTGGAGTAAAAGGCAACATTTTCTGAAAAGCTTTGGTTCTGCGGAGAAGTGTCATAAAGAGAGGATGGTGTATTCTCCCCATCGTTTCAGCCTATATTTGTATTGGAGCTAATACTTGCAAAGTGATAAATCGAGCATAATCACATTGCTGTTTATGGGAGCTTACTGTGTGAAACATCAGACTCTGTGCATCCAGCTTTACAACAGTGACCACACACACAAGCATGCAGTCAGCTATAATGTGCTTTGGGTTGCAGCACCTTGGGTCTCTACTGCCAAGGAAAGCGGACATCTGGTTGCAAGAAGACCTTGGGTATGGAAGGCGAGTTCAAGTTAATGATCAGTTCTTTCAGGAACATGGAAGGTAGGCAGACAAGCCAAACATTCATGATTACTTCTACAGTGTGGCAATCTCATGGACACCAAATATAAAATTGATATTCTTATCAATAAAGAGAATCACACATCTCAGTGTTGCTTCATTCTTTAACTTGCATTAAGGAAAGTAAAGAATTTTCTGCAGACACAACTTAATATTACCTGGTGTGCTTTGTGCATCTGAAATTTATCTCAGATTTAGTGTACCCTGCACTGTCCTTGTAAAAAAAAGGAATAAACTGGTGCTTATTGCATGAAATCAAAGAAGTGATTAAGCTAGATAAGGTGGAGAAAAGACTCTCAAGTATGTAGCCGAGTCCGGAGGGCTTGAGGTATACACAGATTGTGCATAGGCGGGACCTGTTCTTCCAGGAGTGGAGAAGGTTGAGAGGTGACCTTATAGAGGTTTATAAAATCATGAGGGGCATAGATAAGGTGAGTAATCAGTCTTTTTCCTAGTACAAAGGAGTTCTAGACTTAAAACTAGGTTTAAGGTGAGAGGGAAAGATTTGAACAGTTCTTGAGAGGCAAATTTTTTTCACAAAGTTGATGGGTATTTGGGAGATGGGTAACAGCCTGCGGAAAGGCAGGGCATCAAGTTAGTAGATATAATAGATCAAGTGATGAAACCTTCTGTACAACTGATACCCATAATTCAGTGATATTTCAGAATCATCAACATTACTTTTGAGGTGCAATCAAAATAAACGTAAAATGTTCATTTTAGTAAAAATGAGCAATGGAGCTCATGAAAATTGATAGTGATATTCAAATAAAAATAAGGAAAATATAGATATATTGGAAAACTCCTTTGCACTGATGTTTATGGTACTGGAAAATATACATATTGTATAAAGAACGAGAATGTTGCTGATGAGTTGACTATTATCTTCAAATGTCTTTTAGTTCAGTTGATCCCTTAGAATGGAAAATGATGCATATGCTATTTCAGAAAGGCATGAGGAAACTGAGGAATTGTAGCTCAATTAGCATATTTGTAAGGAAACTTTTAACATCATTGTAATTTTGGACAGATGATTGAACACCTTAAATTTTTGCCTCAGGAAAATCAGCATTGTTTTGTAAACGTAGGTCAAGCCCGATAAACCTGATTAAATAGTTTTTGAAGAGATAACCATGTCGCAGACAGTGTTCTCCATCAACATTAGACCTATGGACTGCCAGAAGGCTTTTGATAGAGTCCTTCTTAAGAGTCTGTTACATCAATTAAAACTGAAGGGAAAGGATTGACATATTTAGGAAACAAGCTGAGCCGCAAAGGAGTCAGTAAAATGATTGACAGATCTAATTCTGAGGACACTATGGATGATACAAAGGTCTGTGCTGAGTATGCAGATATTGTATTTATAAACAACTGAAATGTGAGGAGAGAAAGCTACTTAACCCCCTTTCCTAGTGGTATTGGCTTGTGAAATTTATGAACTGTGATTCCAAATGTAGCGATAAACCAACCAGGTGGGAAAAACTGCAGCAAATGTGAGGCCGTTACATGTATCTGGAAAGGGTACA
Source organism: Mobula hypostoma (assembly GCF_963921235.1). Lineage (NCBI taxonomy): Eukaryota > Metazoa > Chordata > Chondrichthyes > Myliobatiformes > Myliobatidae > Mobula > Mobula hypostoma. The sequence continues at coordinate 137,640,035 of NC_086097.1, forward strand.
ATAAACCAAAATGATAAAAAGCATGCCATATTAAATGTCCAAAGAGATTGTGGGATCCATCTACATTAAATGGTCTGTCAAGGGCATGCAAATTATATAGTCAAATTCACAAATGGAACTCATTTCTGTATAAACAGATGGCACAGAGATTATGCCACTGTTAATTCTAACCGAAAGCCTAGGTTATACAAAACCTAGAGCTTTGTGAATTGTTTTGGGCACTGCACCTTTACGAAGGAGTGCGTGTAGATTAATCAGAGTGGTGCATGGACACCAAAAGCGACAAGATTCTACTCACATGTCCTACTTCCTGGAACATGGAAGCTTAAAGGTGGTTTGATCAGTAAGTCATCACCGAGAACAGATAGCTTGGGTCTACATAAGAACTAGGAGCAGGAGTAGGCCATCTGGCCCGTCGAGCCTTCTCTGCTGTTCAATAAGATCATGGCTGATCAGGCCGTGGACTCACAAAAATGTATCCAATCTTGTCTTAAGTATGTTTACTGTGGTAGCCTCCACTGCTTCATTGGGCAGAGAACTCCACAGATTCACCACCCCCTGTGAGAAAAGCATTTCCTCCTCATCTCTGTCCTAAGTTTACTCCCCCCAGTCTTGAGACTATGTCCCCCAGTTCTCATCTTGTCTATCAATATAACTATTTGGATAGCCCATGAATAAGGTTAATCCTAAAGATCGGAGACTGGCCTTTTAGGAGTTAAGTTAGGAGATAATTTCGTATGCTGAGCTTGATATAAATTTGGCACTCTCTTCCACTGCACATAATTGTAATGGGTCAGCTTGAGATAAGATTCTTATCACCATGGATATGAAGGAGTATAAAATAAAAGTGGAAATCTGGAGGTACATCACAGCACTGAAATAATCTCACCAGACAGTGGACCGTTCCGGGAAATTAAACCAACTTCTGTTCCAATATTTGTTGATGCATTGTAAAGTGGGAAGCATTATTTATCAACAGCCTAAAGAGTGCCACTACCTTTGTTTTATATTCCACACCCTGAATACAAATTTCACATTACATGTTAAGTACCCCTTATCTGAGAAGCTTGGGGCCGGAAGTGTTTTGGAATTTGGCTTTATTTCAGATTTTGGAATTTACAATGAGATAGCTTAGGATCACTATCAATTCCGACTCTAAATTTATGTGCTACCGGTAAACAGTGTATCTTAAACTTGTCATCACACATATGTACTTAACAGTAAAAAATTATTACATTCCATTAATATAATGAAAATATTCAGTGTGCAAGGTAAAAAAGCAGCACAGTGGCATTGGGAGAGATTACTGTTGAACAATGGCAGGCTTCAGTCTCCACTGACAGTGCGGTGTTTTGATTAAAGGGTTACAGTACATGGTATTTTACATTTTTTTAGGTTTTATGTAAGGTGTAAAAACAATCAGCGATATAGATTTGTTCTGGTGCTAGATTTTCGAGATCAGCAGATGCTTTAAAAATTTAATGTCGTGCATTTCCTTAAATTTCTGCAACCAGCCTGCCGAATATTCGCAATTACCTTCAGTTTTCAGTTCATTATGACAGATCTTTGTTTGTTTCATGATCAGCACACCGTTAAGCGGCATATGTTCACTTCAACGTTGACAATACATGATTGAGATCCTTATTTTTGGCTTTATGCAGTGTTTTGCTATTTTTCATTCTTTTCTGATCATTGCGTATGTGAGGTCACTTCATCCAACTATCTGTGATGTGCAGAGATCTTCCCAGCAGCTTCTGGAATTTTTCATATGTTAACACTCAAAAAAAAGTTCAGATTTCGAAGGTTTTCGGATTTTGGAATTTCAGATGAGGGGTATCCGCTCAATCTTTGCTATATTTTTATTAACAGTACATTGCATTCTTCCATTATTATTTCAAATATTAAGGGAACAAATACTAAAAAAGTACAAATACTACTGGTCCTAAATTAACACCTGCCTTCAGCTCTCCTTCCCACCACCCCCCAACTGTTCTTCCACTCCACACTTTCTGCTTCCTTCCATACCTTCTTCCCAAACTCCCCCAACCATGTGCCCTGCTCCCCTTGAACTCTCCTTCTCACCCTATCTCCTGCTCCCCTTGAAACCTCCTTCCCACCCCCCACCTCATGCCACCGTCAAATTCTCCTTCCTGCCCCCCACCTCCTTCTTCCCTCAAACTCTCCTTCCCACCCAACCCCTACTTGTAATTTCAAAACATTAAACTAATTCAGAGGAAGACATAGGCGCCCAGGAATGTGGGTCTAACTTTATGCTTAAGCAACGCTTGCATGTATCATGTGGTAGTGTGATAATGTATGCAATACGTATAACTCATAATGAATTCCTTAAATGAACAAGAATGCTTAATCAACCTATACATACGCAAGATCTCAATTATTATTTAAATATTAAATACACAACACTCCTCTCTGCTGAGCTATAAACTCCAACTCAATAGAGAATACATTTCCACTATATACACAGTATACTACATACAGACTACTATGTACAGACATCCACGGTATAGACAATTTCAAATTGTCCCATTCAGTCCTAAAATTTAATCACTGTGGAGGATTTCTTACTCTTGTGGGATCACATGTTTCCTGACAGAAAAGGGATCACTCTGCCTGGCTGGTGGGACTTGTGGCTGTGAAACACTCTCACGTTCTGGTTCTTTCTCTGTGCTGGTTGTAGGAGTTGACTCTCAGACTGCAGGAAGTGGTTCTGATCGCAATAGCTGACTTTCTTCTCCAGCAATTGACTCTGCTTTCCTCAACTGATCGACGCGTCGTCTCCAGATGCAATCTCCACTGTGTAGGGGAGTGGTCCAGTTCTGTCCCTGATCCTTCCGAGTAAACACTTCTGATCACCTCTGTAGTCCCATGCCAGGACTGCTTGCCCAGGAGTGAAACATCGAGCCTCCTTGTTTGAGGAACCTTCAATTTGCCTCAGATGTTTGCCTTACATATTCCTTCGGAGATCGAGTTTGGGGAGATGCAAGCATGAGTGCAAGGGATGACCCAGGAACACCATAACTGGTGAGTTGTTGGTTGTGGAATGTGTAGCATTACAATATGCGAGGAGAACATTAGCAAGCTTCTGGATCAGTGTTAGTGTAGTCTGCCCTGCTGACATTGACAGCAGTGGGTTTTTTAGGCTGTGCACAAACCTCTGTCATTGGGTGGTAGGGTGCAGATGTAATGTCTTATTCCATTCACTTTTAGGAATGACTGAAACTGTTCCCCTACAAACTATGGCCCATTATCAGTGACTAAGTGTTCTGGAACACTAGTCCTTGAGAAGAGGCTTCTCAACACATCAACTGTGTGCAAGGCTGTAGTGAAGGCTATTGGGAACACTTCTGACCACTTTGTAGCTGCATCCACTACTACCAAGAAATTTGTGCCCATGTATGGTCCAGCAAAATCCACATGAATCCTTTGCCAGGGCGATGCAGATGATTCCCAGGGATGGAGAGGTACTGCTTCTGGCGGCCTCTAGGCATATCGGCATCCCAAAGAGTGCATGGCTAGATACTCGATCTGCTGATCTATCCCAGGCCACAAATAAAGCTTCAAGCCAACGCCTTCCTTTTAATCTCACCAAGATGACCGGCATATAGCACCCCCAACCCTTTAGCTCTTGACTTGGATGGTACAACAACTCTCAATCCCCACATAAGGCAACCCCCATAAAGAGCATCTTTATCTCGGCACTGGTAGAAATGGGAGAACTGGAGTTTCTGTTGTACATTCTAGCTATTTGGGTGGTCATGTAGACCTAAGACAGTGTGGGATCTTTTCTGGTTTCCCTTTGAATTATCTCTGCCGTAATAAGGAGAATTTTGATTGCGTTAGGGAGAATACATCAAGGGGAGTGTCTTTTTTTGTAAATGTTTCCAGTATTTCCTTTTCCAAGGGTAAACAGGACAATCCATCAGTATTTCCATGATTAATTGGCCTTTTGCTTTCAATCTTGTAATTGTGTCCTCCAAGAAACAGAGCCCATCCCTGCATCATACTGCTGCTGTCAGGGAAACACCATTCTGTGGGTTGAAAATGGACATGTGGTTAGTAATGAGGATAAACACTCTCCCATACAAGTACTGTTTGAAACGTTTTACACCCCAAACCGGACTCAAGGCCTCCCTGTCAAACTGTGCACAATTTTTCCCTGCAAAGGCTATGGGCTGTTCACTTCCATCACTTATAATGTGATATGACTGCACTGGCAGCATAAGGCGAGGCATCAAGGCAAGCTTCACTGGGTGATGTGGTTCATAATGTATTAGAACAGAGCCTGACATCATCATGTCCTTTACCTTTGGGAAAGCCACCTCACACTGCTTTGTCTATTGCCATTTCTTCCCGATATGCAGTAATGAGTTCAAGGAGAGGAGCCAGGTTCGGCAGGAACTTGTTATAGTAATTGACAAATCTGAAAAATGAACTGCAACTGCGATACGTCCTTTGGTCTTGGGGCATCACGACTGCTTGAATTTTCTCAGCACACTTGAGTGCCAATCATGTGACCACAGTAAGTGATGCTTTGTTTAAAGAATTCACACTTGTTGCATCATGCTTTGAGCTCATAATCTAATCTTTTTAGCACTGTCTTGAGATTTTGGAGATGTTCCTCGGCATCCTTACCAGTAACAATGATGTCATCTGGGTAACACTGATTGTCTAGGCAGCCTTACAGCTCTTGGCCCATAACTTTCTGCCAGAGTGCAGATGCAGAGGTTACTCCAAAAAATAAGCCTATTATAGCAATAAAGCCCTAAGTGAGTGTTTATGGTGAGAAACACTTTGGACTCTTCTTCCATCTCCATCTGCAAATAGGCCTCTGCTAAATTCACTTTGCTGAAGTGCTTCCCTCCAGAAAAGTTTGCTCTATCCTGGGCAGAGGGTGTAGATCTACTTTCAGTACTGAGTTGATGGTAATATTAAAATCGCCACGGATCCTGACAGATCCATTCTTCTTGGCTACTGGGACCACTGCCGTTCCACTCAACCTTGGAAAGAATTCCTTCAGCCTCCATGAGATCTAGCTCACTGGCTACTTTATCACAGATGGTGTAAGGATCCAGATGGGCTTTGTAAAATTTGAGTATGGCAGTTTCATTTAACACCATTTTCCCTTGATATGTTTGGGTTTTCCAATGGCATTGTGAACCAGTGCTGAGGCATCATCCAGTATCTTTCTTAATTCACTTTCATACTGGTTCATTACAGGGGATGTGGCACGCAATGGTGGATGGATCTCCAGTCAGGGCCCCGCAATACTGGCCCTCCTAGTTTTACCATATACAAGCTCAATGTGGCTTGTTGGTTGTTGTAGTTCACAGTTATGGGTATCATTCCCACGGGAGTTATCTTTTCTAAATTGGAAGTTCTTAGTTAGATATCTGCAGGCTTCAGTTTATTATCTTTGAAATGCCTCTCAAACTCATTTTGTGGAAGGACTGAAACAGCTGAACCAGTGTCTAATTCCATTTTGATTAATTTGCCATTCAGTTCTGGTGTAAGCCACATTGCTTGTTTACTGTTAATTTTCACACTGTAAATCTCAAGGCTACACAATCCTGTGTCACTCTCATGATCAGATTTTTCATCAACAGTGTGAAGATTAGTGCTCTTTTTGAAATTGCAACTTGACTTTTTAAACTTTTCCTCTTTTTTGTGCAGACAACTTATTTTTATCTGCCCGACATGCTCTTTGTATGTGTCCATTTTCTGCAAGTTTGGTCTGCATTGGTCTGATGTATCCCTGCCACATCACTAATACAATTTGTTCAGTCAGGCAGGTTTCTGTTTGGATGTTGCAATTTTGTTCACTCTCTCTTTCATTCCTGACTGCAACTCAATTTTATCTCTATCCGCAGTTTCCATTGAAACAGTAATTTCAACTGCTCTTTTAAAAGGTAAGTTGAAATTAGGAGCCATTTTTGAATGCTTTCTTGGAAGATTCCACAACCTATACGATCTCCCAGTGCTTCATTAAGCCCAATACAAACTCACAATGCTCTTCAATCTCTTCAATTCAGCCACACATGGTAAAATGGACATCCCCTTCCTTCTGATTCTGCTTATAAATTCTAAAATATTCTGCAATCAACAATGATTTCATATTACTTTTACAATATCACAAAGCTCAGTTCTGTTGGTTTGGTTGGAGTAGTCAAACTTCGAAGCAAACTGCATGCCTTTAAATCCAATACACTCAGTAAAATTGGTTCTTACTTCTCATTGGCTACTTAATTTGCTTGAAAGTACTGTTGTATTAGCTCAGTGAACATGAGCAAGTTACCCACTGTGTAATCAAACTAATCAGGCTTTCCAACGTAGCCAGTTGTTTCTGATTTTTCTTAAACGATTATTATCACCTGGTACTCATTTATGTTTTCTGCACTTTTTAAAAACTCAACTCTATGCACATGCTGGGCTGTTTTTCTTTACCCACTGTTCCTCACTGCACTTCTTTAAAAAAACTTGAACATCTCACTGGGCTTCAACAACTTGATAGTTGTCTTGGGTTTGTTTTAAGAATAGTTTGCCACTAATGTTACGTTTTGTAACTTCAGAACATTAAACTAATTCAAAGGAAGACACAGGAGTCTGGGAATGTGGGTCTCACTTCATATTTACATTAAGCAAAGTGTCCACATATCACGTAGCAGCGCCATGACGTATGGAATTCACACACATATATATATATATAACATAAATGAACAAGAATGCTTAATCAACCAATATATTGATGAGATTACTCAAGTATTGCTTAAATATTAAATACACAACACAGCCCCCCACGCACTGTGCTCCCCAACTCCCTTTCCATCACCTCCCCACAACCCCTGCGACCCTCCAATTCCTTTCTGCCACCCAGTGCACCCACCCACCTCCATTTCCTTCAACTCTTTCTCGTCTCTCCCCGCCAACTCACCTCCAAGTCCCCTTCTGTCCCACCACCTACCGCTTCCTCCCCTTCAACTCTCTTTTTGTCCTCCTACACCACCTGCCCACAACTCTCCTTCCACCCCAAGACCTCCTGCTTCCTTTCAAATCTTCTTCTCACCCCCATTCCCCTTAAATTCACCTTCCTGACCACACACACCTCCTACTCCCCTCTACCATTCATCTTACCCCTCCACCTCGTCTGCCACCCCCACCACCTACACATCACTAATTCAATCATCACTATCTTGTAAGTACTCATCTACCTGGGATGGTTGCCACAAGCACAAAGTTAGTATTTTGGATCAATTGACCAGCACTCTTCCAACCAACCACATGCCCACTGATTGTCGTCATCCTCCCAACCAAACCGGTATGGGGTCCTCCCACTACTTCCTGGGACGTTTCGATGGTGTTGGCCATCCTGCTCTCTTGTCTCTACTGGCTTTGAACCCAGTTCAGCCCTGGCTGAGCTTGACTTACTGCGCCTCCACTGTCAAACCTCTGCATCTTCGCCCGTCTCAAACCCGGGATGTCACCTGGCCACGTCGCCCTCTCTGAGAGAGCAGGAAGCGGCCCAGCTCTGTTGTGGACCCTTCGAGGCTCATAGGCTGCTGAAGAAACGGGCACAGCTCCCTGACCACTGCAGGCTCCACACCTCCAAGCTGCTCATGCTAGCTCCAGAGATCTAGTAAGGTCAAGGATCTAAAACAAATTGTGCAAACAATAAAGCTAAGCAAATAGCATTCAGAACAACAGTCACGAAGCTAGACAATGCTGCAGCCAGAGCAGCACTGAACCAAGTAAACAATGCAGAACCGCAAGCAGAACAGGACCAGCCCTCACCTCCAGCCCCCACACCCTGCCTTTTCACTCCGGCCTGGCTTTTAAATCAGCCAAACTTCAGGTGGTTCCTTGCTCTAGGTCCTGTACCCTGTTGCTTCAACACACTCCGGCCTGGATTTTGCTGCCACATTTTGGCCTGTATCTGACCTTTCCAAATCAACCTGACACTTAGGTCGATCCAAACTTGCATCTTTGTTCGCTCTCCGTTTGGTGGACAGGCCTCATCTTCACTTGCCTTGACTTTGCCTCACCTCTGCTTGCTTCGACTTTCTCAACCTGGCTTCAATCCACCCTCACGCTTGCTCATTCACCTCAACTCTGCTTGCCTCTTCATTGTTTGCAGCGATCATTTACCAGAAATTTTTTTAACCAGAAGAAGTGTTTTTTAGTAAAATATTTCATTTTAATCTTTGTTTTGTTTGGCACCGATAAGTAGTCACTAGACTTCAGCAGTGACATCTTAAACTGGAGAGGCTTAATCAAATGAAAACTACCAAGTGCGAAGCAGAGCTTACATTTAAAAGAACAATGGGAATCGCTGTTTCAATGGAAACCGCAGACAGAGATGCAATGGAGTTCCAGTCAGGAATGAAAATGAGCATCAGCAAAATTGCAACATCTAAACAGAAACCAGCCTGGCCAAACGAATTGTGTTACTGTTGTAGCAGGGGCTCACATACGAGGGTTGATTGATAGGTTTGTGGCCTAAAGTAGAAGGAATCAATTTTAGAAAACATAGCACATTTATTTTTCAATATAGTCCCCTCCTACATGTACACACTTAGTCCAGCGGTCGTGAAGCATACAGATCCCTTCTTTGTAGAAGTGGTCCACAGCAGGGGTGATTGATAAGTTCGTGGCCTAAGGTGGAAGGAGATGAGTTATTAACTTCAAACTTCCTGCATTATCTCTCAAAGAGTTGAACTGCACGTGCATGTAACGAGAGCGTCTTGGACCTCCAGGTGGTCCACAGCAGGGGTGATTGATAAGTTCGTGGCCTACAGTAGAAGGAGATGAGTTATACAGCTGTTACGTGCATGTGCAGCTCAACTCTTTGAGTGAAAATGCAGAAAGTTTGAAATTAATAACTCATCTCCTTCTACTTTAGACCACGAACTTATCAATCACCCCTGATGTGGACCACTTCTGGAGGTCCAAGACATTGACTTCTACAAAGAAGGGATCCGTATGCTCCACGACCACTGGACTAAGTGTGTAAATGTAGGAAAAATAAGTGTGCTAGGTTTTCTAAAATTGGCTCCTTCTACCGTAGGCCATGAACTTACCAATCACCCCTCGTACACCAAGCAAATGTAGATTGAAAGGTGAAGCTTGCAGAAAATGCAACAAAGTAGGACACGTTCAAAAAGCATGTTGGAAAGATAGACATAGATGGACTGCAACAGGGAAGAGAAAAAGATCAAAAGTCAAGTTGCTGTTTCAAAATGAGAACTAAACAACATTCTGTTGATAAATCTGGTAATGATGAGAGTGACACAGGAGTGGATAGGCTTGAGATTTACAATGTGAAAACTACAATAGACAAGCAATGTGACTTACATCAGAAGTGAATGGCAAATCAGTTGAAATAAAATTGGACACTAGAACAGCTATTTCAGTCATTCCACAAAGTGAGTTTGAGCAGAATTTCAATGATGGTAATCTGAAGCCTGCAGATGTCCAACTTAAAAACTTATACTAGAGAAAAGTTAACTCCTGTTAGGTAGCAGGGAAGGTTCAGGCATAAAAGGGAGACCCTGACTAGTGGAGTAATCATCGATGGAGAGATCTGAAGCAGAGTGGTAGGGCGTTGGCTCATACGGGCTTCGGCGAGGTAAGTAGATACGTGGACTTCATTTTTTTCTTTTTTTTTAAAGAGGAATAAACAGCATGGCTGTAGGGTCAGTGCTTTGCTCTGGGTGTCAGCTGCGGGAATCCTGGGAATCTTCTAGTCGCCCAGATGGCCACATCTGTGTCAGGTGCACCGAGATGCAGCTCCTGGGAGACTGTGTTGATGACCTACAGCATATTAGGGAGAGTGAGCAGGAGATAGAGAAGAGCTACAAGGAGTTAGTCACCCGAGGCTGCAGGAGTTAGATAAGTGGGTGATGGTCAGGGAAGCGAGGAAAAGAGTTCAGATAGTAGAGAGCACCCTGTGGCCATCCCCCTCAGTAATCGTTACCTTGTTTTGGATGTAGTTGAGGGGGATGACCTGACAGAGGACAACCACGGCGAATGGGTCTCTGGCACTGAGAGAGAGAAAGAAGGTGAGGAATGCGGTAGTCATAGGGGATTCCATAGTGAGGGGAACAGACAGGAGATTCTGTCAGCCTGAGAGAGATACCCGCAAGGTGTGTTGCCTCCCAGGTGCCAGGGTACGGGATGTCTTGGATCGGGTGCAGAGTATTCTGAAGGGAGAGGGTGAACAGCCAGAAGTCTTGGTACACGTTGGTACCAATGACATAGGTAGAAAAAGGGTGGAGGTCCTGAAGAGAGAATTTAGGAAGCTGAAAAGCAGGACCTCCAGGGTAGTAATCTCAGGATTGCTGCCTGTGCCACATGCTAACGAGTGCAAGAATAACATGATCAGGCATATCAATGTGTGGCTGAGAGACTGGTGTAGGGGGCAGGGTTTCGGGTTCCTGGATCATTGGGGCATCTTCTGGGGGAGGTACGACCTGTACTAAAAGGACGGGTTACACCTGAACCCAAAAGGGTCCAATATCCTAGCAGGCAGGTTTATTAGAGCTGTTAGGGAGGATTTAAACTAATTTGGCAGGGAGATGGGAACTGGAGTGATTGGGCTGAGGAAGGGGAAACCAGAAATAAATCAAAGATAGTGTGCAACATATTTGATAGAAAGGACAGGCAGGAGATGAGGCTTAATCACAGTCAGTGGGATGATTTACAGGGCAATAGAGGCATGGCACAGTTAAAACAGAAAGCAACAAATACTGGACAGAAAGTGTTGTATTTGAATGCACGTAGCATAAGAAATAAAATGGACGATCGTGAAATTCAGCTACAGATTGGCAAGTATGATGTTGTGGCCATCTCTGAAACTTGGCTAAAGGATGGCTGCCATTGGGACCTGAAAGTCCAAGGATATAGGGTGTATCGGAAAGATAGGTTAGTAGGCAGAGGGGTGATGTGGCCCTGTGTATAAGAAATAATATTAAATCATTAGAAAGGAAAGACATAGGATCGGAAGGGAGAGCCTCTATGGGTTGAGTTAAGGAATGGCAAGGGTAAAAGGATCCTAATGGCAGTTGTATACAGACCTCCAAACAGCAGCCAGGATGTGGATTACAAATCCAGCAGGAGCTAGAAAAGGCATGTCAGAAGGGCAATGTCATGGTAATCGTCGGGGATTTAACATGAAAGTGGATTGGGAAAAGCATGCCAGTACTGAACCTCAAGAGAGAGAATTTGTAGAATGTCTAAGGGATTGCTTTTTAGAACAGCTTGTTGTTGAGCCCACTAGGGGATTGACTGCTGGATTGGATGTTGTGCAATGATCCAGAGGTGATAAGAGAGTTTAAAGTTAAAGAACCCTGAGGGATCAGTGATCACAATATGAATGAGTTCACTTTGAAATTTGAGAAGGCGAAACTAAATTCCAATGTGTTGGTATTCCAGTGGAATAAAGGAAATTACAATGACATGAGAGGAGAACTGGCCAAGATTGACTGGAAAGGTACACAGGCAAGAAGGACAACAGAGCAGCAATGGCCGGAGTTTCTGTGAAAAATGAGGGAAGTGCAAGACAGATACATTCCAAATAAAAAGAAATTTTCAAATGGAAGAGGGACATTACCGTGGCTGACAAGTGAAGTCACAGCCAAAGTAAAAGCAAAAGAGAGGGCATACAAGGAAGCCAAAACTAGTGGGAAGATAGAGGATTGGGAAGCTTTTAAAAACTTGCAGAAGGAAACTAAGAAGGTCACTAGGAAGGAAAAGGTAGATTATGAAAGGAAGCTGGTGACTAATATCAAAGAAAATACTAGAAGTTTTTTTTAGGTTTATAAAGGGTAAAAGAGAGTTGAAGGTAGATATAGGTCCAACAGAAAATGACACTGGAGATATTGTAATGAGAAATGCAGAGATGGCAGAGGAATTGAATGTGTATTTTGCATTAGTCTTCACAGTGGAAGACATCTTCAGTATACTGGACATTCAAGAGTGTCAGGGAAGTGAAGTATGTACAGTGAAAATTATGACTGAGAAGGTGCTCGGGAAACTTAATGGTCTGAGAGTGGATAAATCTCCTGGACCTGATGGAATGCACCCTCGGGTTCTGAGGGAAGTAGTTAGAGAGATTGCGGAGGCATTAACAATGATCTTTCAAGAATCAATAGATTCTGGCATTGTACCGGATGACTGGAAAATTGCAAATGTTACTCAGCTATTTAGGAAGGGTGGGAGGCAGCAGAAGGGAAACTATAGAGCTGTTAGCCTGATATCAGTGGTTGGGAAATTGTTGGAATCAATTGTTAGGGATGAGATTACGGAATACCTGGAGGCACGTGATAAGATAGGCCAAAGCCAGCATGATTTTCTGAAAGGAAAATCCTGCCTGACTAAATTACTGCAATTTTTTGAGGAAGTTACAAGCAGGGTAGACAAAGGAGATGCAGTAGATATCGTGCACTTGTATTTTCAGAAGGCCTTTGACAAGGTGCTGCACATGAGGCTGTTTAGCAAGATAAGAGCCCATGGAATTACAGGGGAGTTACTAGCATGGGTGGAGCATTGGCTGATCGATAGAAAACAGAGAGTGGGAATAAAGGGATCCTATTCTGGCTGGCTGCCTGTTACCAGTGGAGTTCCACAGGGGTCGGTGTTGGGACCACAGCTTTTTACAATGTATGTCAATGATTTGGACTATGGGATTAATGGATTTGTGGAGAAGCAGGTAGTGTTGAGGAAACAGAGAGCCTGCAGAGAGACTTAAATAGTTTAGGGGATTGGGCAGAGAAGTGGCAAGTGAAATACAATGTTGGAAAGTGTATGGTCATGCACTTTGGTGGAAAAAATAAACGGACAGACTATCATTTAGATGGGGAGAGAATTCAAAACGTAAAGATGCAAAGGGACTTGGGAGTCCTTGTGTAGGATACCCTAAAGGTTAACTCCCAGGCTGAGTCGGTGGTAAAGAAGGCGAATGCAACGTTGGTATTTATTTCTAGAGGTATAGAAGATAAGAGCAGGGATGTGATGTTGAGGCTCTGTAAGGCACTTGTGAGATCACACTTGGAGTTTTGGGCTCCTTATTTTAGAAAGGATATACTGACATTGGAGAGGGTTCAGAGAAGATTCACGAGAATCATTCCAGGAATAAAAGGGTTACCGTATGAGGAATGTCTGGCAGCTCTTGGGATGAATTTGCTGGAGCTCAGAAGAATGAGGGGGGAATCTCATAGAAATATTCCAAATGTTAAAAGGCCTGAACAGATTTGATATGGCAAAGTTATAGGTAGGGGTGTTTAGGACAAGGGGGCACGACTTCAGGATTGAAGGATGTCCATTTAGAACAGAAATGCAGAGAATTTACTTTAGTCAGAGGGTGGTAAATCTGTGGAATGTGTTGCCATGAGTGGCTGTGGAGGCCAAGTCATTGGGTGTATTTAAGGCAGAGATAGACAGGTTCCTGATTAGGAGGGGCATCAAAGGGTATGGGGAGAAGGCAGGGGAGTGGGGATGACTGGAAGAATTGGATCAGCCCTTGATTGAATGGCAGAGCAGACTCGATGGACCGAATGGCCCACTTCTGCTCCTATATCTTATGATCTTATGGTAACCATGAAATACAACAAGCAGCAAGCCATATTGAGTTCATATATGGTAAAAACAGGAGCACCGGTATTGTGGGGGCATAATTGGTTGAGACTATTACAACTTGATTGGAGATCCACCCATCATTTACATGCCTCATAGCCTGTAATGAATCATATGAAAGTGAATTAAGAAAGATACAGGATGATGCCACAGGAAAACTCAAACTTATCAAGGGTAAAATAGTGTTAATTGAAAATGTCACACCCAAGTTTTGCAAAGCCCATCCAGTTCCTTATACCATAAGGATGGTATATCTTTATACCATCCATGATAAAGTAGTCAGTGAGCTAGATCACATGGAGGCTGAAGAAGTTCTTTCCAAGGTTGAGTGGAGCTCATGGGCAACACCAGTGGTTCCAGTAGCCAAGAAGAATGGATCTGTCAGGATCAGTGGTGATTTTAAGATCACCATTAACCCAGTACTGAAAGTAGATCAATACCCTCTGACCATGATAGAAAATATCTTTGCAGACCTTCCTGGAGGAAAATACTTCAGCAAAGTGGACTTAGCAGAGGCCTACTTGCAGATGCAGATGGAAGAAGAGTCCAAAGTGTTTCCCACCAGAGCTTTAACGATATAATAGGCTTATTTTGGGAGTAGCATGTGCACTGCACTCTTATGAAATGAATTATCTTTATTGTCATTGCATAGTACAATTTGTCATGCACCAATACTGTGAAAATGAGTTTGCAACTCTCGTACTCAATGCTATAAAACAACAAATAAAATAAATAAACAATAAATAAAATCAAGTAACCAGTCAGTACAACCAGCAACCGTAAAACCAGTATTAAAGTAGCAATATAACAATTTATGGATGATGCTTGATCGATTGGCTCAGAGCAGTTATAGCTCTGGGGAAAAAGCTATTTTTCAGTCTGGAAGTGCGGGCATAGAAAATCTTATAATGTCTGCCAGATGGAAGAAGTTCAAACAGATGATTGCATGGGTGTGTATTGTCCTTACAGATGCTTGTAGCTTTCCTTAGGCAGCGAGAGCTGTAGGTGTCCTCCAGGGCTGGGAGCTAGCTGTGTCCCGATGATCTTCTGTGTGCTAGAGACGACCCGCTGAAGTGCTTTCCTATCAGCTGCTGTACAACTGAGATACCACACAGAGATGCAGTATGTTAAGATGCTCTCTGTGGTGCAGTGGTAAAAGGTCACCAGCATCTGTTTAGGTAGACGAGCTTTCTTCAGCGTCCTGAGGGAAAACAAGCATTGCTGTGCTTTCTTAACTATTGTAGTGGTTAGCAGAAACCTATGGACCAGGTGCTGCAAGGCTGCCCAGGCACTCAGTGTTACCTGGATGACATCATTGTTACCTTTGAGGATGACAAGGAACATCTCCAAGATCTCAAGACAGTGTTAAGAAGATTAGAAGATTATGGGCTCAGAGCATGATGTGATAAGTGAGAATTCTTTAAACCAAGCTTCACTTGCTGTGGTCACATGATTGACACACAAGGATTGTACAAGTGTACAGAGAAAAATCAGGCAGTGGGGAATGCCCCAAGGCCAAAGGATGTTTAACAGTTGCAGTCTTTTTTAGGATTTGTCAATTTATATAACATGTTCCTGCCAAACCTTTTTCTTTCCAGTCCTGATGGAGAGTCTCGGCCCAAAACTTCGACTGTTTATTCTTTCCCATAGATGCTGCCCGGTCTGCTGAGTTATCCAGCATTTTCTATATGTAAAAATATATTAACTGAATACATCATCACGCTACCACGTGATATGTGCACACCTCACTTAACAGTAAAGACTAGGTTACACCCGCTTTCTTCAGACACCCGTGTTTCTGTGAAGTAGTTTAAGTTTTTTTAAGTTACAAAATATAACTACTCAGAAAATAATATCAAGATTGGGAAGCAAAAAAAAACGTGGATTTAGTAAAGTGAACTACAACTTTAACAAGGTTTGACAGTCGATGTAGGGATAAGGTTTCCCATGACGGAGCTGGCTGAAATGGAAGGCGTGGTCTCAAGGTGGGTGGTTGGCTATTGAGGGTAATAGATCTGTGGAATTCTCTACCAGTGAGGCTTGGTGGCTGAATTTTATTCACAAAATAGATTGATACGATTGTGGATATAAAGAGAATGAAAAATACAAAATGAGGTGATGAGTTAAACAATTATTCATGATTTATTGAACGGGCAAAAAGGTCTGTAAGCATCTTCAGCCTCTCGCTTCAACAGTCTGAGGTACCCATTTGCTTCAAACAGACTCCAATCACACCGGTGACCAAGAAGAACATGGTAACCTACCTCAATGACTAATTTAGTAGAGAGGGCACAGTTTTAAGGTGCTTGGAGGTAGGTACAGAGGAGATGTCAGAAGTAGGTACAGAGGAGCTTTCAGAGGTAAGTTTTTTACGCAGAGAGTGGTGAGTGCATGGAATGGGCTGCCGGCGACGATGGTGGAGGTGGATACAATAGGGTCTTTTAAGAGACTCCTGGATAGGTACATGGAGCTTAGAAAAACAGAGGGCTATGGGTAACCATAGGTAATTTCTAAAGTAAGTACATGTTCAGCACAGCATTGTGGGCCGAAGGTCCTGAATTGTGTTTTCTATGTTCTATGTTTAGATAGATCCACTGTGATGAAGCGCTTCGAGAGGTTAGCCATGAAGCCTACCCACTCCTGCTTGAGGGGTAACCTGGATCCACTCCAATTTGCCTAACATCACAACAGGTCAACGGCAGGTGCCATTTAACTTACTAATTAAATTGACATTTAATTCAGCTTCAGAACACCTGGACAGTGAAGATGCATTCATCAGGTTGTTCTTCATTGACTACAGCTCAGCATTCAACACTATCACCCCCTAAGAACTTATCACTAAGCTCCAAAACTTGGGCCTCGATACCTCCCAATGCAACTGGATCCTCAATTTCTTCACTGACAGGCCCCAGTTAGTATGGATTGGCAACAGCATCTCTTCCAAAATCTTCCTCAGAATAGGTGCACCACAAAGCTGTGTGCTTACCCCCTGCTTTCCTCACTTTATACCTTTGGTTGTGTGGCTAAGTACAACTCCAACACCGTATTTAAGTTTGCTGAAGACACCATTGTTATTGGCTGAATCAAAGGTGGTGACAAATCGGCATTTAGGAGGGAGATTGAACATCTGCTTGAGTGGTGCCACAACAACAACATCTCACTCAACGTCAACAAGACCAAAGGGCTGATTGTCAAATAAAGGAGGAAGAACCTGGAGGCCCAGAAGCCAGTCGTCATTCGGGGGATCAGCGGTGGAGAGGGTCAGTAACTCAGAATTCCCTGGTGTTAACATATCAGCGGTAGTCAGTCTTTGCTGAGGTACGGCTTGGTAGATTCTACTGTACTCTCTATTTTTCAATACTTTGACAATTAACATTTTGATCTTTGATCTTCTGAAAAGCTGAAGTTTTCTATGAGGGCCAAATGCGGTACTTTTATTACTTACAGTACATTCTTATAAAATTATGTAGTAGAGGGAGAGAGGTGATCTTTGTCACTGACAGTTGGTGAGAAATAGGCAGTAAGGCAATTCGGATCTGTTTTGCTCTCTGCGGTTTCAGGCATTCAGACTTGGAGATGCCAAAAACAGCGGAAATGAAATGATTTCAGTACTTCAACAAGTTAGGTACTAAGAAGAAATTGAAGCTATCAACAATGATCATGACTATTACAATGAAAATGAAGATTTGGAGGATGCAATTGTTGAAGATGTCATGAAGTCAGTCCATTATCTACACTAGGTGTGCTGATTTTGGTCATTTACAGTCAATCTAAAGTGCACGCAGTGTAATTTCACCACCGATAACTGTTAGGAGCTAATACACAGTTTTATAATACAGGATGAGCACCCCTCATCCGAAAATCCAAAATCTGAAAACCTCGAAATCCATATTTTTTTGAGCACTGACATGATGCTGCAAACAGAAAATTCCAAAAGGTGCAGGCTGGGAAGGTTCGTAGAAGAATAACAATTGAGTAAAAGAATTCGGCTGAGGGTGACTCTGTACTCCACTAATATGATGAATTCTACCATCAGAGATCACAATGTGGTTTTTGCCAATCACTTAATTCAAAAATCCATTAGACAGAAGTCTAGAGGAACAAAAAGAAGAATTTTTAGTCTGGAAGAAGACTAATAGACATTACAAGAAATATTACTAATTAATATGAATTGAGAAGGTATTCCTGTTCATACAGGAAGATCAACACTAGAGGGTATTAATATGATAGTCATTATAACAGTCATTACAAATCTAGGAGAATCAGTAGAGACAACTTTTGTAAGTAAAAGTGGATCCTACTATGATGTGCAGTGGTTGAGCCAAGTAGAACAATGTCTTTAAGAAGAAGATGTAAGGCGTACAAATGTAAGGCGGAAAGAAAGGGAAAATTGAGTAGGTATTTTGAGACTGAAGTAGGTTGAGGAGTGTAAATGGTGACATTATCCATCTGGGCCACATGCCCTTGTTATACTGAAGGCTGTGCAACTCTCTATAAAATAGTTAAAGAACATTTTCTAAAGATAACACCCACAATTTTGATTAGTAAAATAAAAATAAATCTGGATTTTTGCTTGTCTGAATATAATCTCCAGTAAATTTGAGAGTACCTAAACTACATGATAATTAGTACTCAATTTTGTCAGAGATTACTAAACTGAAAGTGAATCAATGCACTAAAAGAGCTTAAGTTTGTTGAAATGTAATGTAGAGGAAATTACTGCTTGTAAACCAGATTCTGCTCGTTTTTACCTCAATATGCATTTTGCTGATATTAAATGTGAGCGTTTGTTTATTAGCTTGAGTGATTTTGTTCAAAGTTACGGAGATTTGATACCAAGAAAAAAAACTCATTAATTTCAGTCATTCCTTGGCTGTTAATGACTGTGATAATATGATTGGATCTTAAATTTTAAAAAGGCAATTGTTTCAAAGGTCATGTTCGCAGTGTGAAAAAGCACTGCGTGGTGATTCTGGAAGATCTGCTGACTTTGCAGAAGTGAGGTGGATGTGAAACTTCCCTCCATTGAGGACATTTACAGCAGCAGCTGTGTAAAGAAGGCCTGGAAGATCATTGGGGCATTGGTCACCCCAACCATAAACTGTTTCAGCTGCTTCCGTCTGGCAAACAGTACAGTACCACAGCATTAAAGCCAGGACCAACAGGCTCCGGGACAGCTTCTGTCTACAAGCCATTAGACTTTTAGATTCACATCTCTGTACATTGCCACGGAGTCATAACATAAAGATTCTTACCCCCTCACGTTGTGGGACGGGTGTAAGATTTAAATAAATTCAAATTCACATTATTCATGCCTCTGCAATAGTTGGCAGTGGTCACAGTGGTTGCTCTGTGGCTTTTGATTAAGTTAGGAGGTAACAATGTCAGAATCAGGTTTAATATCACCGGCATATGTCATGAAATTTATTGACTTTACAGCAGCAGTACAATGCAATCCATAATAATCGAGGAAAAACTGCGAATTACAGGAAGTGTGTATATATATATATATATGTGTGTGTGTGTGTGTGTGTGTGTGTGTGTGTGTGTGTGAGTAATTAAATTAAATAAGCAGTGCAAAAATAGAAATAAAAAGTAGTGCTCCTCTGGTCTGGGAAGCAACTTCAACCTCTCTGAGGTCAGAGGTGGTTAGTAGCTGTCTCCTCATAATGTAGTGAAAAGACTAGATCCACCCGGTCACTGTATACACCTCTGCTCTGAGGAGTAAACAGCAGGCAATCTTCCAGCACCTCCCACCATTCACCACCAGCGCTGTCACTGAAGCAGTAAAAGATGCCAGGTTGTGCAATGTCTTCAATAGCCCTGTAGGCGGAGCACCACAACAGTACACCTGATGGGGACTAGACAGCTTATTTAGGTCTTGGACAGACTTCCCTCTGGTGTCCCAAACACTCCTAGACTCAGCCACTCACATCATAGCAAGTGTTCTTGTCCTACCACTGCTTTCTGTTGGGTAGCTCTCACTCACAGGACGACTAGAATTCTGGCAGGGGGACATTGAAGCTGAACATCAAATCGTTGATAACCCCAACAAAAATTGTGGGAGAGGGATTATGTAAATAGGAGATTGCAAAGCCTTTTTGTCTCCCTGTTACATTGGTACAAAGCAATCAAAGTGATTGCTAACAGTTTTTTTATCATCAAAGGTGTTCAGAAAATGAGCAAGAGAGTTGGTGGTAATTGTGTTAACTTCATAAAAATATGCAGAATCAATACTTGCATGTAGAAGAGGAACTCCAAGAAGTAAGAGACCAACAAGCCTTGCTTTTGGCCTTGGAATCCTCCAAGATCATCTTTCAATTTAGAGGAAGCTCTGTGAAGCGGGAAGATATAAGACCGTAAGACATTAGGCCTTTTGGCCCATTTCGTCATGGCTGATCCAATTTTCCTCTCAGCCCCAGTCTCCTGCCGTCTCCCCGTGTCCCTTCATACCCTGACCAATCAAGAATCTTTCAACTTCTGCCTTAAATATACATAAAGACTTGGCCTCCAGAGCTGCTTGTAGCAAAGAATTCCACAGATTCACTGTTCTCTGGCTAAAGAAATTCCTCCTCATCTCCTTTATAAAAGGACAGCCCTCTATTCTGAGGCTGTGTCCTCTGGTCTTAGACACTCAGAATCAGAATCAGGTTTATTATCACTGGCATGTGATGTGAAATTTGTTAACTTAGCAGCAGCAGTTCAATGTAGTACATAATCTAACAGAGAGAGAGAAAAAAATTATAAATAAAATAAAACATAATAATAAGTAAACAAGTAAATCAATTACACATATTGAATAGATTAAAAAAGTGCAAAAACAGAAATACTGCATATTAAAAAAAAGTGGGGTAGTGTCCAAAGCTTCAATGTCCATTTAGGAATCGGATGGCAGAGGGAAAGAAGCTGTTCCTGAATCGCTGAGTGTGTGCCTTCAGGCTACTGTACGACCTACCTGATGGCAACACTAAGAAAAGGGCATCTCCTGGGTGCTGGAGTTCCTTAATAATGGACGTTGCCTTTCTCAGACACTGCTCCCTAAAGATATCCTGGGTACTTTGTAGGCTAGTGCCCAAGATGGAGCTGACTAGATTTACAACCTTCTGCAGCTTCTTTCGGTCCTGTGCGGTAGCCCCTCCATAGCCCCTCTCACCAAAGGAAACATTCCTTCCACATCCACTCTATCAAGGCCTTTCACCATTCGATAGGTTTAATGAGGTCACCCCTCATTTTTCTAAATTCTAGTGAATACAGGCCCAGAGCCATCAAACGCTCCTCATATGACAAGCCATTCAATCCTGGAATCAGTTTTGTGAACCTCCTTTGAACCCTCTCCAGTTTCAGCACATCCTTTCTAAGATAAGAGGCCCAAACCTGCCCTCAATCCTGCAAATGAGGCCTCACCAGTGCTTCATAAAGTCTCAACATTACATCCTTGCTTTTATATTCTCGTCCTCTTGAAGTGAATGCTAACTTTTCATTTGCCTTCCTCACCAGACTCAACCTGCAAATTAACCTTTAGGGAATCCCGCACAAGGACTCCAGAGTCCCTTTGCACCTCAGATTTTTATATTTTCTCTCTATTTAGGGAACAGTCAGCTCTTTCATTTCTGCTACCAAAGTTCATGACCACACTCTTCTTGACACTATATTCTATCTGCCATTTCTTTGCCCATTTTTCTAATCTGCTTAAGTCCTTCTGTAGCTTCTCTACTTCCTCAAAACTCCCCCCTCTCCACCTATCTTTATATCATCTGAAAACTTTGCAACAAAGCC
The DNA here is from genome assembly GCF_963921235.1 of Mobula hypostoma. Lineage (NCBI taxonomy): Eukaryota > Metazoa > Chordata > Chondrichthyes > Myliobatiformes > Myliobatidae > Mobula > Mobula hypostoma. The sequence goes on from NC_086097.1 coordinate 137,661,455, forward strand.
ATCAATTCCATCATCCAAATCATTAACGTAAAAAGAATCAGTCCCAACACAGACCCCTGTGGAACACTACTAGTCACCAGCAGCCAGCCAGAAAAGGCTCCCTTTATTCCCACTCTTTGCCTGCTGCCAATCAGCCACTGCTTTATCCATGCTAGAATCTTTCCCGCAATACCCGTTAATTTCCCGTTAAGCAGCCTTGTGGGTGCATCTTGGCTAAGGCCTTCTGAAAATTCAAGTACACAACATCAACCGATTGTCTACCTTGCTTGTTATTTCATCAAAGTATTCCAACAGATTTGTCAGGCAAGATTTTCCTTTAAGGAAACCACGCTGACTACAGCTGATTTTATCATGTGCTTCCAAGTACCCTGAGTCCTCATAACAGATAATGCCCAGGATGGGTCTTTAATGATGTTACAAGGGTGCTGTAGGAATCAAGAGTTGTAGATTGTCTCCAGGCCTGGTAGTTGAGTCCCATTGATGTGCTGAGCTGTCTTAATCACCTATTGGAGTGCATTGTGATCTGTCTTGCTGCAGTTGGAGTACCTCATTGTCACTCCATCTGTCCGTATGCTCGCTGTCACACATCAATAAAAGTTGGCCAGCAGTTTTTGGGGCAGATTAGCTCTCCTTAAGCACCTCAGGAAGTATAGTCATTGTTGTACCTTCCCTACCATCGAGGTTCTGTTGACAGACCATGAGAGCTCCTCAGTGATGTTCATCCTGTTACATGCTCAAGGAGATCTTTTTTTTTGTGAGAACAATGTAATGGTCTTTTGGAGGTCACCTGATGTGAATTTCCCGCTGATGTGAGGTCACGTGATGACATGTGCCCCCGTGAGTATATAAGGGTCGACCCAGGTGACGCAGGGGTTTTTTTTTAGTTTGTAGATTTCCAGGTAGAACGTGCTGTATCTCTGTTTCTGTTGCATGTTTATCTTTGGTGACGCAGTTTCATTTTTAAAACGGAGTGTGCGTTCTGTTGCAAAATACCATATTATTTGGACTGGAAATTTTTGCTAGATGTGTTGATTTACTCAATTCCAACATTAGAAGGGAGAGTGAAGAATTTATCGAAGTTACAGGATTGAAGGATCGCGAGGAGTTGGCATTGTTTGGCAGTTTAATAAAGGATTGATCTTATTGAGTCTTCGTTGGAGGAGTAGCTACCTGCATCGAGATAACTCTTGCCAGGAAGAGCAAGGAGTTCATGCAAAAAGGTGCTCTCGCTCTCTCTCTCTCTAAAGGAATTTAAGGTCAGTTGATTTAAACTGTTTATTTTCTGCATCGTGAATCCTGTGGACAGAACCAGCAGTAAAGTTGTGTCTGTGAAGAAATCCTTCTCCAGAGAAATCTCTCCCAATTGAACGTATAAATCTGTTGGACTTTCGAAGTTATCGCTTTAAGAACTATATCTGACTTTATCGCTTTAAGAACTGTTTTTGCATTTAACGCTTTAAGAACCAGAACCGAGTGGTGAGTTGGCGAACGGCTGTATATCTGTTAACTTCCGGTTAAAGTTTTCGTTTGTTTTTTTTTCCTTATCGTTTATCCGTGTTTAATTAATGTTTGATTGTTTTTATATAACCTGTCTCCATTGATATTCATTGTTGCCGTTTACGTAACAATCCCCAAACACGAGAAGCTAGAGAGCCTTTCCACTGCATTGCCATTAATGAACAGTGGGGCTTGTTCGGGACCTCGCCCTCCTGAAATCAATTATCATTTCTTTTGTCATCTTGTGAGTGATAAGTTGTAGTTCCTGCACCAAGTGGACAGTTTCAACACCTCCTCTTTATAATCAGATTAATTATTGTTTGTGATTAGGCCAATCAGAGTAGCGTCGTCTGCAAATCTGATGATTGAGTTTGTAGTTGAATAGGAGTGCAGTCACAGATGAAGTGAGAGTAGAGAAGTGGGTTCAGTACACACCCCTGCAGGGTACCCGATGCTCAGGGTTACAGGGAGCGGTTGATATGCATTTGCCTAGTTTTGCCATTTGACTACAATTAGCGGGGAAGTCCAAGGTTCAGTTGCAGGTTGATGTTCCAAGACTGTGGAGCTTGACTGTCAGCTTGTTCTGTAGTATGGTGTTAAAGGATGAGCTGTAATCAATGAACAGCATCCTGATGTAAGTGTCTTCTGCTCTGAGGCAGTATGAAGGGTGGTGGAAGTGGCATCTTCAGTGGACGGTTCAGTAACTGCCTTGCAACCAGAGATAAGACATGAAGATCCTTCTATTCTGACCTGCATGATTAGAGGACTGCACAGCTTCCTGCTCTCAAAATGGGCTGCGAGGGGAATCTGCAACTGGATATAGCAGGTCTGCATAAACCTAATGAACAGGTGGGAAATGCAAAGCTTCCTTATAAAATCTAGAGTAAAGCAAGGAGCTTTGCTCTCTAACTTGTCTTGTTTAGGTGTTGTTTTGAGCCCTTTTGCTGAATCGATCAGGAACGATACGGACCCAGCAGGAGTGATAATGCCAGGCAGTGGAGAATTTAAGACAAAGTCTCTCCATTTGTGGATTACACAGCAGTTTTCTGCTATTGTTAGTCCAAAGATTGATTAACATATGCTGCCAATTGGAACTGGTCTTGGGGATAAGAGACAATCACAGCAAAAGCCATGCTCCTTTGCAGTTGGTCTGACCGATTCTTTGATCCTTTTGCTGTCAGGATTCTTGAAGGTTCTGGAAATCTGGATTTGGGCATGTAGCAAGAATCATCTGGAGCCAAAACCAAAGTGAACCAGAAGCTGGTGAAGTGGGAGCAGGAAACAATCAGGTTGTCAGGTCAGCCTGCTCTCGCTGTTGTTGTTCATCACGCAGCATGGCTTGTACCACACTGCTGGCCCAGAACAGTTGTGTGACATGTTTTTCCAATTCATCTGGAGATCCAAAATCGTAGAAACATGGGAGGATGTGCCCAGCACAACCCTAATGGAACTGTGTACCCAGATTCTCTGCACAAACACTGAACGTGCTAACCTTCTACCTGTTCCAGTTTGGGAAAGCTTGTTATTACATAACTTCCATTCTGTGCCCCAGCAGCTCTTTATTAAATTTTCTGTGGAAAAAAAAAGCACATCTGACTGTAAGTCGTCTGGGCAGTGATTCACAAGGAACATCCTGGAAGTCCTGGGGGAGAAGATGATGGTGGATCCTATGGAACAGTTTCACAAGCAGGGTCTCAGTCATTTAGGAAATGACTTTAAAATAAACACCATGACCTTGTCTGGTGAGGAGCCCCCTCCCTGTCAGATCCTTTGTATACAACCATTGCTTCAATCCCAATACATACTGTCCATCCCAATGAATGGCAGCAGTGTAGATGAGACATTCATCTGTCTCTTTTTGGTCTGTGTATTTACTAGGTCTAGTAAGGCAGACAGTGGTTTCAGTCAAAGTTTGTCACAGGCTGTTGCATGCGTATCATAGATCTCCGTCTTACTTGTGCTATTCTTAGGGATTCCTCCTGAGACTCACTTTGGTCTGACTGTCTGAAATCACATTACAAGGCACAGCTTATATGCTGCAGCTTGTACCAAAGTTTGCTGTTGTCACTAAACTTTTAGAAGCTAGGTCCAGTGTAATAGCCTCTCAAACATTTGTCTAACTTAAAGGTAACATTGAAAATTTTCAATAAATGCATTGACTCTTTTTGGTAAAGTAAATGAAGACAATAACATGTCCTGGTTTGTATTTCTCTATATATTGTGAATAAAGGCTGTTTGGAGGAAAGATGACTGTCAAACTCAGCTCAGGCATGTGTGAGGGGGAGAAAATAGTTGACATCAATCACTTAATATAGTCATAGAGCATAGCAAAAAATGTGACTATATTCTATGGTATATTTGAAAGTTTAATGAAAGTATGTCTTTGAAAATAACTTGTGTTGCAGCATGAAATGGAAGACACTCAATAGCATATGAGGTTGCATTTGTATTTTTCAGGGAGATAAGACTTCATGTGCAAGAACATTATGCTTGACAAACTTAAATGCCTTCCACAGTCTTCTAACTATGACCATTTTAATCATGGTAATGACATATGCAGTAAGACAGTGACAGGTCCCAAACACAAAAGATGCTGAGCGAGGAAACGGGAAAGGAGTGTAACAGCAACAATTAATTGGTGATACAATTAATAAAAAATTGGAAGAACACAGAACTCAAAGCAACCATGAAATCTCTCCAGGTCAGCCTACAAAACAGATGTAGCAAGATAAATTCTTCAGAAGAATTATTAACATGTATTGAAAGAAGTCATAACAAGAATAAATCTCTGGGTGCAGAGGTTACTGCAGGAAATGTATTGACCAGCAACTGTAGTAAAACACTGCTGGGAAATAAATCATCTGAGGTGTCTATAGTAATTCAGAAAAAAATACAGAATCTTAAAGCATCTAAGGTTAGAGTTTGATCCTGTAACAGGTGATAATGAAAAGGCAAGCATGTCTAATATTCCTGAGATTCCTTCTAAAACAAAATCTTTGGGATTATCTTGGCACCCCCAACATCTTGTTTCCCATCATACATGTCACAATGCTACAGCGTGGAGCAAAGAGAGTACAACGGATGTGACAAGAAGTTCTCCAGAGCAGGAAGCAATAACATTGTCTGAGGTTAGATCAATGGAACCCGACGAGCCTAAAGGACTTTCTGAAAGCTGCCAACTAACAGTGAGTGAGTGTACCGTACTCCCTCTAAAACTCATGTTCCACAGTTTTACAGGCTGTACCGGAGCAGTTCCTCTTTCCCTGGACACAGGTGCTCAAACTAGGCCATTCAGAAGGACGAAAGTTTTGCACAAGGTTCTGCTTTGGGTCAGCTTGGTTTTGCAAACGTGTCATAAAACTGTTAGCAATTTTACTGTCAATCAAGGATATTTGGAATCAGTTGAGAATGTTTTTTAAAATCTGTTTTCCACGTTGTCCTTGGAAGTTCTGAAATTAAAGCAAAGTAAGAAAGGTAATTCTCAAGAAAAAGCAATATACGAAAATAATTGCAGTTGCTCAACTTTTGAACAGGATTGGGGTTTCGAAATAGAGTGGCCAGTACATTTTCCATTGCAAAATAAGTGTGGTAGAGAGTTTAAAGGAGAAGACTATAATGCTGAAATATCTCCAACAATTCATATCCCAAATTCCTCTAAGGTGACAAATAGTATCACTGAAGAAACAAAATGTCCAATCAGGAAAAATGAGTTGAATTTGTTAAGACTATCTATCCACTACAGTGAAACACTGGCCCTGGCAAAAAAGGCCAGAACTCCACTTTCCTTTGTGCAATGGTTCAGAAGGAAAAGCAGCCTTAAATTGCCAAAGAAACAAAATGGTCTGGGATACATCTACTTCAAACAGAGAGTGTCTGAAGGAACTAAATGACAAATCGCCGGTGGTGAACCATGTGCATCAGAATGACTCTGCACGGTTGCATGGTAGTCAGCTGGTTAACGTTGAACTCAGTCAACAAACTGAAACTGAAGGATTTGATGCAGCTAGCTCCAGAAAATAATGAGAACAATGGGAATAAATGATTTATACTATCGGCGTCCGTGCGTCAAGGCAGTGAATACAATATTAAAGCACCTTGAATTCTGTCGAGGGAAAATACTCAAGACATGTCTTCATTAGAAAGCCAGCAAGTACTTCTACCTTCAGAGAAACCTTTTGTTGTTAAACAAGCCACGGGAGGCAATGAAGTCCGCCACTGTGAAAAGAAACCTTTTGCTCACAAAGTGCCTGATATTATGTGGGCCTATAAAGACGATATTCTTGTGCTTGATGTGATTCAAGATGGCGCAGAGCTGTGTGGCAGTCCCAGCATCACCTCTGAGGTAATGCAAGACCCTGATTATACAGAAGGGAAGGGAAAATCTGCAGACGGTAAACTTAATGAGCAGACCAGCAAGATTCTGATGATATGATATCCAAGTGTGGGTGGGTGGGTGTGTGTGTGTGTGTGTGTGTGTGTGTGTGTGTGAGTGTGTGTGTGTGTGTGTGTGGGTGGTCTGTGTGTGTGTTTCGGTGAGTGTGTGTGTGTGTGTGTGTGTGTGTGTGTGGTCTGTGTGTGTGTTTCGGTGAGTGTTTGTGTGTGTGTGTGTGTGTGTTTGGGGGTGTGTGTGTGTGTGTGTGTGTGTGTGTGTGTGTGTGTTTGGGTGAGTGTGTGTCTGGTTTCCATTTGTTCATGTAATGACTATAAATGTACTTCAGATTGGTGAGTTTTTTTTTCACAAAGAATGCAATGCTGTAACCCACCTTTGAGAAAGCTACTGTATATAAAATTCTGTAAAACCTTTTAACATTTTTATGCTGAATTATGGGAAAATTGTAAAGAAAAACTTCATTTGTCATCAAGTCACATTTCTATGCTATTTGCCATCTTCAGCTTTTCTTTACTCTGAGATGAATTTGCATTAGGTTCAGTGGATTAATTTCAGGTTGTCAAGGGACATGAATCAACAGCAGGTAAATATGGTTCAATTACAGATTAGCTGCGATCTAATTGAATGCAGAGCAGGCTTGACGGACTATGCATGTTAATATCACATGAAGTAAGCTAATTTCCAGTGGCATTTCCGAGTAGTCTCAGGTCTGGACTGCAACTGAGATGTAGAATATACTATCATTATGGGCTTGGGAGGGATGCACAGCGAGGAAGACAGAACTCAGCAGGGTTTCTGCCAACATTTGTAACAAATGAGGAAAGAGGCAGGGTTTTAAAATGAGAGCCAATTTGTTCCCACAGTGGTAGTTAAGACCAGAGGTATAAGGAAATGTGAGCCAATGTGTTCTGAGATTATGCTGGATTCTTGGATTTGTTTTCAAGTTAGCAGGCATGGGCAATGTTTTTTGATGAGGAAATCAGGGTCACAAGTGTTTTCCTTTCATACCAATGTTATTAGTTGTTAGAGTAAGCTACAGCTTTTATTTATTTTAAGATTGGAAAGTTGGAAGCACAATGTTTTGCCCATACTAATTGCGTTTGGGGAGACCATTCAGCACCTAGTCCCTGTGCTAGCCTTATGAAAGAGCAATTGTATTCAGTGTTGTGAGTGCACTTTGTACTTGACTGTACCCTGTGATTCTCATCCTCAGCACCTCCCAGGTCCCTTTTGTAAAATTATTTATGAAATCTGCTTCTACGACCTTTTTGAGCAGAGTATTATGAATTCTGTCAATTTCAAGTGGGGAAGCATTTTCATCTTTTGCTGGAAGTTTTATGATAACCTTAAACATATGACCTGGTTATTAATTCACTTGCAAGAAAGGAAAACATCCTTTATGCATATTAAAATACCTCACCTCCCGAAAGTTTCTATTAGCTTATGTCCTAGTATAGTAAAGAGAACATTCCAAACTTTTGAAAACTTCCAATTCAGGTCTCTCATTCCTGTGTTGGTTTAAATTTAAACTTGTGTTGAAATAAATGTATTTCTTGAATTTTCCACAATACTCCTTCCAGACCTAATGAACGACTTATCAAGTTCTCACATGATTTGTTTTCCAGAAGGTTGTGATGAGTCTCTCCTTCAACAGGTAGTTGTCTGCATCATAAAGTGCCTTCAGAGGGTTTATTGGTGGCGCTCGCAATGTATTGTTCACAAGAGAAGCATGGCCAACTCCCTTTCTAACATGAACTCACTCGGCTTCACATCGATCAGGAGCTTATTGAATTCATTTCCATGTCGCGGAATTTGATCCCACAGCACCATGACCAATGTGTAACAATACCTGGATTGCATTAGGATAATTCCACCATCAGCTGCAACCTGGGACTTGTCGGGTTGAATGTGTACATTGACAGCAGAAGTATCATTTCAATAAGAGACCAAAATAATGTGTAGTTCTGTGGAGGCTCGTACTTGGAAAGTGCAGTTCCTGCCACTTAGTTTTTCTGCATCCGGTGATCAGTAGACTAACAGGAGGGCAAGGAAAAGTCTTTACAAACAGTTAGGTTTTCCTAAAAATACAATTGGTTCTGGATTTGATATGTATATTCATTCTTTCTTTTCTGCTTCTGGGCTAGATAGCCTTCAGAAGATTAGAATCTCCTGTCCTAGTATATAACATGGATTCTAGTTAATTGGCCATTGGTTAATCAGGGCAGCTGCTTATTTGGATCTTTTTAATGCTTTAATAGTTCATGAAGCTTCTTAAGCTTTCACTCTTCTGGAGAGCTACTTTGTGGAATTTGAATTTTATTAAAGACTAGTCTCTTACAATGACCATTGTGTTCTAAGGCTGGTACCAAGAGCAGGATTCAGCTAATAATCAGAATAATAGATGAATACCTAGAGGTCTCAGAAGGGTGTTTGTGGCACTGTTTAACAGGATACGATGGGTAAGCGCTTTCAGCAAATCACGTGAAAGCAGAATAACTGAGAGCTGTTGGAAGTGAAAATGAATCTCCCCATCTCAGTACAAGTTTCCTGGTCTCGTACTGTAGATGTATAGATTGAGAGGTGCTAAGTAGATTGAGAATCCTTGTTGTCATGAGCTGGCCACCTGTGTCTGGATACAGTGGACCAGGAGGTTTAAAAAAAAGTCCAAGAAGAAATTTTTTTTCTTTTTTCCTCAGCCCTCTTATGGCTGCCAAAATCTGTCACCTTCCAGTAATAACTGACCCTTATAAACTCCTAGTTATGCACGACTAAGGAGTGACTCCTCACTTCCCGCATAACAATACCACTGACTTTCTGTCTCTTAGACTGCTCTCAGATCATCTCAAACATTAGGTATCCCTGATGAAGAATTTTCAAATGTTAGCCTGTCTTGAAATAAGCAATGCCACCATGTAGATTAGAATGATTTCCTCTAGAAGTTTCCTACAAAATGATAGAACCCCTGAAATATGGACAAGAAAATGAATTTTAAAATCTTCTGTACGGCTTGGGGTATTATATGTATTCTTATTATCACGTGACTACCTTATAAATATTTGAAAAAAAATCTGCCTCTTTTTAAGTGTGAATACTTTAAGACTGAAAAATGGAAATTATATTTAGATACGTCTAAAAATTTGTAGACTTATCTAAGGAGGATTCCTGTGGAAACACGTCAAACAGTACCAATCTGCAACGTGATGGTAAATTTCTACAACTCTTTGGGTTTTGTTTTATACCTAAAGCTTAATGCTGAGATGAAAGAGTGTAAATGGAAATTTCTATATTGGGGAGTGGTGAAGATGTCTGAAGGTTGGGGGGAGAGTGGAAAGCAAAAAAAATGTTATAAATTTTATTACAGCTTAATCTGCAAATATATTACATGCCAGTTAATTCAGAAGGAATCTATGTCACCTGTCAGTTATGGCCACTAATATTCTCATCCAGTATGCAATAAACTCATAATCTAATTTGTACTTTTTATGTATTTCAGAATTAAGGAAGCTTTGAGTTTTGAGTAAAAAACATGACTTGGAAGAGGACTCTCAAATGAAGACAGTAGTAAGTGAAAGTTCAATGTAAATTTATTATCAAAGTACATGTATGTCACCAATGAAAAGAGACTCATTTTCTTGCGGGCATACTCCACAAATCTATAAAATAATAACCATATCAGAATCAATGAAAGGCCGTTCAACAAATGCAGAAGACAACAAACTGTGCAAATGCAAAAAGAAGAAACAATGATATAAATAAATAAACAATAAATATTGTGCGCATGAGATGAAGAGTCCTTGAAAGTGAGTCCATGGGTCATGGGAACATTTCAATGATGGGGCAGGTGACGTTGAGTGAAGTTATCCCATTTGGTTCAAGAGCCTGATGGTTGAGGGGTAGGAGAGCTAACTGAATCTGGACACAAGCAGAATGGTACCATGCAGAATGATCACGTTGTCTGTGTTTAAATTAGTTCTTTTGTGTCTGCTCTGTTCTTTTCAGTAAATGCATATTTTTTGGAAAAAAAACCCAGAATTTTCAAATGTATTTGCAATTTTTCCAGTTGGTTGTTGTTGACCGCTCTCTACCACTTGACCCACCATTGAATTAAGTGGCGAACTATGATTCCTCCTGTGGGTTGCCAGGTCTGAAGTTGCCATTTGTTTTGAGAGCGGGCTCCAGGAATGCAACACAAATGATTGCCCATTTAACATGTTGAAATGTTGCCTTAGAATAAAAAAATCCACTAAAGACAAAGTAGAAAGTAACAGAGACACCCTAGCCAACATGACTCTAGGTGCTGATATTGTATCCTCATGAAATTTGTGTTGTGACATCCTGAATATCAATAGGATTTTGCTCTACCCATTTTAATTGAAAAGGAAGAAGCATCACTGTCTCAGGTAATATAACTTTAAAACTGGGGTGGGCTTTGAAACATCACAAACATATTGCCTGTGTCGAGCTGGTCATTCCAAGTGTGCTATCAGTCATGGTTTGGTGGGAGCATCCTTACCCTCATGACTTTATTCTTTACAATGACATGTTTAAAATCAAATTCAAACTCTCTTTTATTTGTAGATTGATTCAGGTACTGCATTTGTTTCTGAGATGGTTGAACAGCAGGATAGCAAAGAGACTGAAACAAGGTTTGTAAGTGAAATTACTGAGTGTTTATAAAGAACTCTTATTTCTTGAATGCAGTTGCACTCTCTCAGACTCCCCTTTTTCAGAGATACTGTGGTCATGCTAAAGTATTTCAGAAATCCTAACTGATTCAGAATGTAAGAACTAATGTACTGCTGTAAGATAGTTTCCCTTCTTTCTAATTACTCTTCTCTTGGCTCCTTCCAATTTGGTAATCCAATGATTTCTGCTTTACTTTTGTATCCATATCATTAAATATTCATGTCACAATATAACTGCATACTCCCATTTACAAGGCTTAAAGCTTTATGCTGATGCTGTATCACCAATTGTCAAATGCACGATCATTTACTTCTGAAGATTTTGGATACTTGACTATGGCCATCTGAGCCTGTCCTTTATTATTACTTTGTAGATTGTAATAAATGGGGTGAAGCCCATTTGTAGTTAACTCTTACTACATATTTCCATTGCCTGAATATCTCTCAGAATTGCAGACAATGTTATAACTGTGAAAGGCTAGTGATGAAACAACACTCAATACAACTCAGTTTTACTTCTTGAGATTTCAACTCATTTCTTCTGGTTAACCAGTCCAAAATCCTAATAGCTTTTTGTTCTGCAAGTTTGTTGTTTGATGCCTGCAGTGATCTGTTTTGATCTAGAATGCTGAAAGGTAGTAAAAGCAAAATTAAATACTAACTTCCAGATGTGAAATGGGTAATATATATTTATAAAACAGGGAAGGGATTGCAAGCCTGTTGGAAAGTGCAAGTGAGTGGGGCTAGTTGGACAATTCTTTCAAAGAGCCAGCACTGGCCAAATAGGTTTCATGATTCTCTGCTGTCTTGCTTCTGAACTGATGGATTCAACACCTGATCTGCCAACAGCCCATGTCCCTCTGCTGCAGTATTGCCTCCCTGTCACAAACTCTCCCAGTCTTGTAATGCTGAAATTTGTAAATGATTACAGTGATAATGTATCTGAGTAGGATCATTTTCTTCAGTCAGAGCCTTTGACAGAGGCTTGAGCTCCTAAGATGAAAAATAGCAACACTTTTGACTTGTACTATCAGAGATGCCACCTTTGGAATAAAATTTTATATCAACCCTTTCCCTCATGAGTTTCCTACAGGGAACAGGAGCATACATGTTGTCCTGTGACCACCTGACTTTCTTCCCATAACACAAAGGCGCGCACGTTAGTTGGCCACTGTAAATGCCCCTAATGTGTAGAATCTGGATAGAATTGAGTGGAAGATGTGGAGAATAAAATCGATGCTAGATGGTCAGTACAGACCTGCTTCCTTGCTGTATGATTCTAGCAAGGACTCGCGCACAGAGGCACATTCTTGGATTTAGCATGAGGTCACTTTTCAAAATGTGGGTGCAAGAAAGGCAAAGCAGCTAGTTTATGTGTGGGTCAATAAATCGGTGCTTTACCTGCTGATGCGAGTGGGTATAAAGCTATTGAACGTCGTTATTCAATGTTCAGGTATCAGAACCGTCCCAGCCATCACATTGAACAGCAGAAGCAGATTAATTGTCATTTATCACATTTACTTTCTGTGTCATTTTGTTCAGTATGAGACTGTTCAAAGATATAACAATAAAGAAGAAATATATTGGCTGTAAATTGTATGACTGGAATTGAAAAAAGTTGTACTTTTGAAGCACCATGTGCAGTCTCAGGATGACCCAGCTTGCTTTACAGACAATGAAGTTCTTTTTCAGTGTGGTCACAAATGGAATATGGATGAACAGAATAATCTTTAAAATTAACCTTGACAGCATTAGTCTTTCTAATTAATGAGTTCCTTGGTAGCTCGTTAATTATTAATAATCTGTGCTCAATGCAGCATAGAATAATAATATTTTTATTGTATTGTTTAATGAAAGCTCTGTGCTTTGAATATAAGTAGGTAAAGATTTGTCAGATTTGTTTGCTATTAAAAAACACTTAATTACAGAGTAGGAATCTGGATTGTGCATGTGATTTCATGCTCTAGTATCCTTCTTTCTCCTTGCCTGTCTACCAAATAAAATAAAATGGTCTCAAATTATTTGCATTAATAATTTGATGCACATTGTTCTTTCAGTATCAACAGCTCTGAGTATTATTGTATATGTGAACCTAAATTGGAAGATGATTCTCCTCTGAAATCACTTGGTTCAGAATCTTCAATTAGGAAGTGAGCATTGAGAAATAGCGTACGCCCATTGAGGATTTATCCAAGTTTGTATTTCATGATTGATCTTGGTGCTTTGTAGTAAATTGTGTTGTCACATACCCCGTGATGGGAATAAAGAACCAGTAGAGATAGAAAACACTTTGGAGTCCAGTATTGCTATTAACTAATAATATTTATTAGTAACTACACAATACAGTAATATAAATGTAGATAAATCAAACAGGTTAGCAATGATTACATATATAAGTAAGTAAATCAATAAGTGTGGAAATATATGTGAAAAACCAAGCTTCTTCAAGTCTAGGGGTAAAAAGTTACAGTCTTATGATGATGAGTAAAGTTCAGTTCAGTTCGTGGTATTGAGTTGAGTAGCGACGGAGAGAGAGAGAGAGAGAGAGAGGGAGATTTGAGTCTTCAAGTGAGCTGACACCGTCGATCTTCTTGTTGTCCTCTGAAATCCTTTAAAAGTCACTGACTGTGACCACAACAAAGGGGACCAGTTTTCTATGCTGGAGCTATCACCCAGGCAAGGGTGAACACATGATCAACTCCCCACCGGTCACTGGCTTTTCTTTTCACTGCAAGAGCGACTGATCGATCTGCCTGATCGATCCTCCAAAATTCCACTTTTTCTGGGGGCACAACAAAGCTCATTCAGTGTCCAAAACATGTGTCTGAGGTCTATATCATCTAACCTCTGATTTATCCTGCCGTACTGGGTATCAACTGTCACTCAAATAACTCCTCCTTCCTCTCTCTGTGTAAGAAATGCACAAGCAAGTGAATGTCCTTGGGAAGTATCAACACACTGCCGAAAAAAATCATAACATCAATTGTCCATTAAATAATGCCGCCTTCGGTCACCATAGCAACTTACGAGCTGCTCGGTGCCATCTCCAACTCAGCAGAAATCCAAAAGTTAGCCAGTTCTTTCTCATGCCTTAAAGTGACAGTCCAACAGTTAGTCTTCGTCTCGCTCTCTCTCTTTCTCTCTCTCTCTCTTCAAAACAAGATATTGGTGGTAAATAACTCTCTCTCTCTCTTTTCAAAAGCACAGTTCATCGGGGTAATTCAGGACCCCATCACAGTGTGAATGCCAGTGTTGTGTCTTTGCATTTCTGTAAGTAAGCGAGTACATCCTTCAGATCAAATGTTTTTGTTTGGGAAAGCTAAGCTGCTCAGCTATAAACAAAATGTTCAGTTGGTCAGTCAGTATGTGCGAAGAAAGAGAGAATGTTAGTGATTTGTGGTCAGTGATTTTTTTTTACAGTAAGATCTATTAACTGTTACTTTTCCTCTACTGGTTGTGCTTGATCCACTGGGTATTTCAAAGATTCCAGTTCAGATTTCAGATTTCTACCTGGTACTTTCCACTGAATCCCACCTGTTTTGCCCAATAGGTACAGTGCCTATAAAAGGTATAACTCCCCCCCCCCCCACCCAGAAGCTTTCATGTTTTATTGTTTTACAACATTGGATTTAATTTGACACTGATCAACAGAAAAAGACTCTTGGGTCAAAGTGAAAACAGATCTCTACAAAGTGATCGAAATTAATTACAAATATAGAACACAAAATAATTGATTACTTAAGTATTCACCCCCCCCCCCACCGCCGCTTTCATATGACACACCAAATCATCACTGGTTCAGTCAATTGGTTTTAGAAGTCACGTAATTGGTTAAATGGAGATCACCTGCGGCAGTCAAGGTGTTTCAATTGATTGTAGTAAAAATACACCTGTATCTGGAAGGTCCACCTGCTGGTGAGTCAGTATCCTGACAAAATCTGCACCATGAAAACTAAAGAACACTCCAAGCAATTCTGTGAAAAGGTTATTAAAAAGCACAAGTCAAGAGCTGAATACAAGAAAATTTCCAAGTCACTGAATATTCCTTTGGAGTAGAGTTAAGTCAATTGCCTCACTATTCGAAGGATGTGGAAACCATAGAAAGGGTGCAGAGGAGATTTACAAGCATGTTGCCTGGATTGGGGAGCATGCCTTATGAGAATAGGTTGAGTGAACTCGGACTTTTCTCCTTGGAGTGACGGAGGATGAGAGGTGACCTGACAGAGGTGTGTAAGATAATGAGAGTCATTGATTGTGTGGATAGTCAAAGGCTTTTCCCCAGGGCTGAAATGGCTAACACGAGAGGACATAGTTTTAAGGTGCGTGGAAGTAGGTACAGAGGAGATGTCAGGGGTAAGTTTTCTATGCAGAGAGCGGTGAGTGTGTGGAATGGGCTGCTGGTGGCGGTGGTGGAGGCGGAAACGATAGGGTCTTTTAAGAGACTCCTGGATGGCTACATGGAGCTTAGAAAAATAGAGGGCTATGGGTAAAGCCTAGATAGTTCTAAGGTAGGGACATGTTCGGCACAGCTTTGTGGGCTGAAGGGTCTGTATTGTGCTGTATGTTCTCTATGTTCTAATCATCAAGAAATGGAAAGAATATGTCACAGCTGTAAATCTGCGTCGAGCAAGCCGTCCTCGAAAACTGAGTGACTGTGCAAGAAGGGGACTAGTGAGGGAGGCCACCGAGAGACCTCCCTCACTAGAGACAACTCTGGAGGAGTTACAAGCTTCAGTGGCTGAGATGGGAGAGACTGTGCATACAACAACTGTTGGCTGGGTATTTCACCAGTCACAGCTTTGTGGGAGAATGACAGAGAGAAAGCCACTGCTGAAAAGAAAACTCACATTCAAGCTCAGCTAGACTTTGCTAGAAGGCATGTGGGAGACTCTGAAGTCAGCTGGAAAGAGGTCCTATGGTCTGATGAAATGAAAATTGGGCTTTTGGGCCATCAGACTAAATGCTATGTTTGGCGTTACCCAAACACTGCACATCATCAAAAACACACCATCCCTACCATGAAGCATGGTGGTGGGTGCATCATGCTGTGGGGATGCTTCACTGCAGCAGGCCCTGGAAGGCTTGTGAAGGTAGAGGGTGAAATGAATGCAGCAAAATACAGGGAAATCCTGGAGGAAAACCTGATGCAGTCTGCAAGAGAACTGCCACTTGGAAGTTTTGCTTTCAAGCAAGACAATGACTACAAGCATAAAGCCAAAGCTACACAGGAACGGTTTAAAGACAAAGTTACTATCCTGGAGTGGCCAAGTTAGAGTCCAGACCTCAATCCAATTCAGAATTTGTCGCTGGACTTGAAAAGGGTTGTTCACTCACAATCACCATGCAATCTGACAGAGCTGGAGCAGTTTTATAAAGAAGAATGGGGGAAAATTTCAGTGCCCAGATGTGCAAAGCTGATAGAGACCTATCAACATGGGGGTGAACACTTATGCAATCAATTACTTTGTGTTTTATATTTGTAATTAATTTAGATCACTTTATAGAGATCTGTTTTCACTTTGACACAAAAGTCTTTTTCTGTTGATCTGTGTTAGTAAAGCCAAATTAAATCTACTGCGATTCAATATTGTAAAGCAATAAAACATGAAACCTTTGTGAGTGTGTGGGGGGGGGAGGTGGTGGTGAATACTTTTTATAGGCACTGGATATTTATTATTTAAAAGATACTCTGAATTTAGAAGAATGGTGGCTTGCATTTAAAAATATACATTTAACAATGAAAAGCTCTCCTATTTCTTTCCTGAACTTAACAGGATTGGCCCATGGGTCACACTTCTTGATCCACAACCATTTGGAGCCTTGCTCAGCAGCCTGATGGTGATAGTGCTGATGGCTGTTTTCTTTGCAGCCCCTGTAATGCCAAGGAAAGAGTAGGTTCTGCACAGCGAGTGGACAGTAAAACCTCTATATCCCACCTCAAAGGGGTCATATCATGCTCTCCATCTCTGTCGCTGGCATATATAGTTTTAAAAGAAAAGCTAGGGCAAATGTACGTAGATGGATGAATCTATAATTGTGGAATAAGAAACCAGCAGAGGAATTAAATCAACTACTTTGTCTTCGCAGAAAAGGCATAAAACCTGCCAGAAATATTTGAGATGTAAGGGTCTTGCCAGAATGTGGAATTGGAGGAATAGATATTAATTAAAAAAAATTACAACTGAAGAAGTTGAAAGACTAAAAGTTGATAGATCCCAAGGACTAAGTATTTAATATTCCAGGGTTTTGAAAGTGGTGACTGTAGAAATGGAGAATGCTCTGATTATATCTTCTGCAAAATACAGATTCATAAATTATGTCTGTGGAGTAGAGAAAAACGAATGTCACAGCGCTGCTTAAAATGGAAAAAGGAGAGAAAAACGGATCTGTTAAGCCAACATCAATAGAAGGGAAAGCAGAATGAAATATAATGAATGGGATTCATAAAAGAGCACCTTGAACAGAATAATGGGATTTCGTAAGATCAGCATGGATAATTGAAGGAAATTGAACTATTGCAGTTCTTTGAAGAAGTGGTTAGTAGAATAGGTCAGTGGATATGATGTGTTTGAGTTTTAGAAGGCTTTTGATACAATTGCACACGGAAGGTTGGTCGGTCAGGTTAGAGCACACCAGTTTGGAGAAGGTATAATATATAGAAGCAAAATGAGACCATGTGGCCCTCTAAATCTGCTCTGTCATTCAGTCATGGCTGATTTATATTCTCTCTCTTCCCAATTCTCTTGCCTTTTCCCCTTAACCTCTGATGCCCTTACTAATCAAGAACCTATCAACCTCCGCTTTAAGTATGCCCAAAGACTTGCCCTCCACAGTCACCTGTGGCAATGAGTTCCACAAATTCACCACCCTCTGGCTAAAGAAATACCTCCTCATCTCTGTTGTAAAGGGACATCCTTTTATTCTCAGGCTGTGCCCTCAGGTCATAGACTCCATCACTATTGGAAACATCCTCTCCACATCACTCTATCTCGGCCTTTCAATATTTAATAGGTATGCTAATATAGGGCTGGCAGGGCAGAGATATGCCTCTACCAAAGGAGGTTAATGCTCTCTTTCCCTCCGTTAACCTTGGGCAAGGTGTAGCACCTGCTTAGCTCCCCGAGGGTGACGTGACGTCATGGGAACAGGTAGTGGATGGTCGTGTGAGCACCTGGTGCATATCACCAGTCCTGGTTATGTGACCACTGATGCCAGCTAAGAATCTCTGAAGAGTATTGATAATAGCTGGGGTCACCTGTCTTGTAAAGACACTGCCCAGAAGAAGGCAATGGCAAACCGATCTCTACACAAAATTGCTAAGAACACCCACAATCGCCCATATCAAATCGACATGGAACATAATGATGATTGAGCAAGCGGATCTTTGTGGGGATTAATGAATCTTTCTTTGGCTAGTGGGGTTTAGTTATGATGTGGTTGGGAGAACCAAATGGTATATTTCAAGTTGCCTGATAATACAATTCTAGGTTGGATTGTGAGCTGTGAGGGTGATGTAAAGCTAAGTGAAATGGTAGACATATGGCTGCTGGAATGTAATGTGGACAAATGTGACGCTTTCTGCTTGTTGCACAAAACTGAAAAAGTGTACTTTTTAAATGGTGAAAAATTAGGTAATGTTTTAATGTTGAAAGGGATCCAGGCGTCCTTATACACAGAAAATATTTATCTTTCTTACAACTCCATTTGAATCCAATACCAAAACCACTGTCTTCAACATAAATAAGGGCAATTATGATGGTATGAAGGTGGACTGTGAAAATATGATGTCAGTAGATGAACAGAGGCAAATAGACAGCAGCTCCATCACACCTAACGGCAATTTATCCCAATTAGAAAGAGACATTCTATGAGAAAGACCATCAGACCATAAGGCATAGGAGCAGAATTAGACCATTTGACCCATCGGGTCTATTCCAATGATCCATTTTTCCCTCAACCTCTGTCTCTTGCCGTCTCCCCATATCTCTTCATGCTCTGACCAATCAAGAATCTATCAACCTCTGCCTTAAATATACATACAGACTTGGCTTCCACAGCTGCCTGTGGCAAAGAATTCTCTGGATAAAGAAATTCCTCCTTTAGCAAAGGGGCATAATCTGGTTAATAAAGGAGGACTGGGAAGTTTGTAGGATCCAGTGGTGAAACACTTAAGCTCATAAGAAAGGAGAAAATCTATTTTGAGAAAAAACTGGCATATAATAGCAAAACAAAAATTGATAGTTTCTATTGATGAATAAATAGTGATGAGGTGGCTGAGGTAGGCTTGGGACCTTTACTGAACAGGGCTGGTGAATTAATACCAACTTCATGGTAGAAGTGATCCTCCAGTAATGAAATAAAGTGGTTAAATATAGTATTAGATTAAAAGAAGTTGTTTATGATGATACCACCAAGTTCAGTAATGCATGACAATTGGAAGAGTTCTAATAAACCAACAGCAAGAGATCAAAGAATGATAAAAAATTGACAATAGGATATTAAAGTAAGTTAAGCAGGAAATGGTAAGAAGATTATAAGAGTGACTACGGCTGATTGAGAAAGGAGAGTTACAAAGTTAGAGGAGTCAAATGGACTCGAGGACAGAGACCGAGCTCTACTGCTTAAATACTTGGCATCTGCCTTCAGACACAAACTCAGGCAAATTGCACTGGCTGCCGTTGATGTGTTTTATTGAAAGTCCTGTTTTGGTGCTACATTACTCTATCACTCTGTTTTAGGTCTTCCACTAGAAAGAGTAAGCATTCAGTGCTCTAATAACATCATGGCATGGTGGCACTATGTTATTGCTGGGGTGCTCTCTGTGTGCCTTTGCACGGATTCCCCATGGCGGTGTGCGTACTTGCTAAATCCTCCGGTCCTCTCCCACGTTCCGAGGGTTGCCTCTTTATGGGTTATTGTCCATCAGTGGCATAAAAATCAAAGGGCATGTGAGAAGGCATAAGCCACAGGGGAACCATGAGAAGGGATAGAAGTTGGAATTGTTCTGCTAGGAGTTGACAGGGTCTTGATGGGCAGGATGGCCTCAACTGTGTTGCAATAAGTAAGAAAGATGGTAAGGAAATTATTGGAATTGATATATTGGAGATATTGGAGAAAAATAAGGATACTAAGATCCCTACACCTGACAGAGGTGTCATGCATCATAGAGGCATGACAAGCCCGGCTTCAGAGAGTAAGAGTCATCTAATAAAATTCTAGTTTAGTACTGTCCCCTCAGTTAGGAAATTTAATACTCTATTCAAGGTAGGAGGAAGAGAAGTAACAGAGAAGTATGTTTGTAATAAGATAGCTTGTTTTTGAAAAAGAACCAGAAATCATTAGTGAAAGGTCATTTAGAAAATTAATTTGACAGAATTACTATGGTTTTATGAAAGGAAATTACATTTGTCATATTTAATACTTTTTGAATATAGCTACCAGCAAGGTAAATAAATACTGGAGAAACCAGGGGACAGAATATTTATGAATATTTAAAATTCATTTGATATAATACTGCATTTTAAAAACAATATATTAAGATGTATATTTGGGAGTAATACGTCAGCAAAGAATATGGATTGGTTAAAGAATAGAAAATTAGGCAAAGGTATTAATATTGGTCTTTATTCAGGTTGTCAGGCTGTAAACTGGCAGACTGCATTGGGCCCTGGGCTACAATTAATCTGCATAAAGGATTGAGATGAAAATAGAGCTTGTGACGTCCAGGTTTTCTGCCACTACAAAACTAGATGAGAAGGTGAGCTTTGAGATGATGCAAGCTGTCTAAAAAGGGAACATAAAGGGGCAATGCATTTAGACAAATGCTGGGAAATGAGATTCACTTCACTCCTTTGAAATTAACAAAAAAAAATTAAGGCAAAAATTCTGGTAAATATTGGCACACGGAGGAACTTTAGCTTCCGAATCTAAAGAAAACTATTCTGACGTCTGAGAAGGCACAGCATTGACTCACACTAATAAGATGGTTTCCCTTTGTTTAAAGATTTAGTCTGATAGGCCTGTATTAGAATTTAGTGAAATGAGAAATGATCCCTACAAGAATTGACATTTAGATACCCAGAGGATTTCTGACTTGGAGACAATTGGCATATTTTTGGTGGAACTTTACAAAGTACTGGTTGAGATGTACTGGATCGCTGAGCACAGTTCTGGGTGCTGCAGTATAAGAAAGATGTGATTGCCCCCCAGGGAGTGCAGAGCAGACCCACCAGGATATTGCCTCAACTGGAGGACATCAGTTATGGGGAAATTGGATAAGCTGGGATTGTTTTACCTAGAGTGAAGGAGGCTGAGATGATGAGAGCCATTTAAAGGGTAGACAGACAAATCTTAAGCCCATGTCCAGCATATCAGGAACAAGAGAGTTTTAAAACTGATACGAAGGGCAAGTTTTTTTTAATGTATGAAGAGTGGTTGATAATTGGATCTTGTTACCAGAGGAGGCAGTGAAATCAGATATAATGACCACACTTAAGAGTCATTTAGACAAATACAAAGAGGCACGACATTAAAGGTTGCCATGGGTGTGGTAAACCAAAGGACCTGTTTCTATGCTATGTATAATTTATATATAAATCTATAGATAATTTACTGAAATGTAATTGGTGTTGTAATATGACTCTGGTCTTGGAATAAGGGGGTGGTGGGTGTTAGCAGCTTGAGACCAATATAAGAAATTTCTTCACCAAAATATTCTCAATCTTTGGAGTTTTTAAAAGCAGGTTGCTATCGATCACTTGCCCTTGAGTATATTTTGAAATGAGTAGATTTTTTGACATCATATCAGGGGATTTGGGGATTGAACAATAAAATAGTCAAGTTATGGAATATGACATAACATTAATCTTGGAGCAGGCTCTTGGAGTTAAATGTTATGCTTTCTATTCCTATAATCAATGGTAATTTATAATACACTGGATATTTTTCCAGTTTTGTGCTGTGAATCCTATATTAGAATTGAAAATGAAGAAAAGTTTGCGTACACTTACCTCTTTGGAACCACTACATTTCAGAGTGGTCATCTGAAAACTTACTTTTCACAAACATTTTACAACCTTCAGTTTTGTGTGGAGATTGTTCGGAAGCTTATGGCGTCAGGAAATCGGCATTTCTCTCTCTGTGCAGTTTGCTCTGCCACTTTCTGAGAAGTTTTTATAAATGCAAAATTGTCGCATTGCCATTTGAGAAAACTGTAATATTTCCTACACCAGTATATCTTTACACTGTATAACTACCTGGCAGTTTCAGTAACAGCCTTTATTTCAGCCAGGGGAAGGACTGCAAGGGAGAGAGGTGTTTCTGGTTTTTAATATGTCTTATTTGGTGGATTTACTGAAATGTATTTGTGTTTTAATTTTTAATTGTCATCGTAGTATTTTAATTGGAAATCAACGAAAAAAATTCTAGTTTGATTATTTTTAAATAATATTGGAAGTTTATTTATTTATTTTTAATTTATTGAGATACAGCGCAGAATCAGCCCTTTGACCCAAGCCACCCAGCAATCCCCTGATTCAATCCTAGCCTAATCATGGGACAATTTACAATGACCAATTAACCTACCAACTGGTACACCTTTGGACTGTGGGAGGAAACCAGAGCACCTGGAGGAAACCCACATGGTGACGGGGAGAACGTACATACCCCTTACGGGCAGCGGTGGGAATTGACCCCAGGTCGCTTGTACTATAAAGCATTGTGTTAAGCATGCCATTTATGAATGTCAGATATATTTGTTAACCCCGAGTCTGTGGCTTAGCCAGCTGGCAAAAATCCGTAATACCATATAGCTAGAAAGCCTCTTACTACACAGACCTTACCAACCAGACTGAAACTGTTATGGTTGAAATACCCACTGAAAGATCAAGACAAGGTAATTAAGGATCTGGAGCAAAGCATGTGACACTTACAGAAAGCTCCTAGGAAACATTATGGTAACTGCTCTTGTATTGTTTATAAGAGAAGCCGGTATTGCAGTTGACAGAAGACAAGAACTACTTTATTGAGAAACTGCATGAAATGAAAACTGAAAAAGAAAGTTAGCTCTCTTGCTTATTCCATCCTCTCTTTATTCTCTCTAAATAAGAATCTAGAATTAACTTTGAAAATAACTAAACTGTCTTTTTTCCCCTCCTCTGGGCTACATTACTCAATTTGAAAGGGAAACTAAACTAAGAAAATGATTGTCCTCAAATGTTCTGAAACCTGAAATACACTGCTTGAAAGGAAGGCAGAGGTAGTTTCAGTAATAACTTTTGCACGGATGCTTTTTGCAGGGTGACAGAGAAGGAATTAATTACATAATTGAATCAAAGCCAATATTAGTAGATGCGTGATAACTTTTTCTTTATCATTCTATCACTAATGGTATATGATCTAATGGTATAAGGAGAGACATTAGTAAAATGTCAAAATTTTGCCACGAGTTGACAAAGGTGAATTATCTATATGGATCCAGCCACATAAATTGAACTGAAAAGGGCTTGCAAGGAAGGGTGAAATTCAAACTTAATGTGGAACAATAACATACAAGCTTCAGTTTGACTTGTTTTAATTGGAAAGTCGTGGTAGATTTGTTATAAAATTTGTGGGCCCGATGACCTACCAAGTTAGTTGTGTGGAAAGTCTTCTCTCATTAAGCAAGCAAATTGATATCAATGAAAACATGAGAAAATTAGCAACGAAAGAACACATTTGTTTTTTTCTTTACTACTCAGAAAGAATATTTCAAAACTACCACAGAATTTTTCAGCCTGACATTTACCAGAATAGTCAAGTGATGAATAGACTGCTTGCTTTTGACATTGCTGAAGTTGCAAAGGTGCCAAGACCCATTTGAAATACTCAGTCTGGCCATAAACATGAACATTCTGTTGAGTACTTAATAAATGTTAATATATCGCCGTATCTCGGCATTGGATAATGTGCAGAATAACTAAAGACTGACTGTTTCACTGAGCTGGAATGTTTCAGTGCCTGCTGTCTTAGCATGACCGATGTTGTAAAAGGGTATTATGAATGAATCCTTTCTTAGGCAGTGTGTTACCAGACAGTATCAGTTTTTAAAAATAATTACAGTTGAATTGTAAGCCATTAAATTCGATCAGTTGCAAATATCATAACTTTTTATTTGGACTGAATTCTGAATATTTAAGCTTCAAAACACCAGGTAGAATTGTTAAATTACAGGTAGGTGGTGGTGCGTGGAAACTGTTTCAGGAAATAAGAGAGTAAGAAATTTTCACAGGAAACTTCCCTACAAAAAGTGAACACCTTTCTCTTGAAACTTAGGAAACCTTTCAAACTGTTTTTTCCTTTACTTTAGAGCTTTAGACTTGCTGAAACTGTTTTGGAATTGAAGTGAGGGTAAATGTTTACTGTCACGAGTTTTTGTTAATAATTATTAGACATTTGGAAATGTTATGTCCTAATAGAACACATAGTGCAATTCTAATTATTAGGTATGAATCCACTATGCCAGACTCAAAATTCCTAACACATGCTGGACCATTCTATAGATCAGCTGCTAAAGCTTATGTCTCGTGATCCTGCTCAGAGTTTTGGGGGTAAAAAAACTACCTCACTGATTAATTCATACCAATTATCAGAATTTTTCTACATGCAATCTACTGTATGCTGCTTTTTCAGTATTGGTGACCATCACATGTCTTTGTGAAAATTGGTATTCATCTTTATCCTTTCCAAAACAAAATCTACAGGACAGGGATCTTATCCTGTTATCTAACCACTGTCTAACCCCTCTTGTGCTTTCCCTACTCTTTCTATGACTGGCCGGTTTATGTTCTGCAGAAAGGCAGATGTACCAGAAATCAGCAAAAGAGAAGATAATCTAAAATTCAGAGTGTGGAGCATGGAGAGAATTAAATTGGAGAAGGAACAGACAAGATGGAGTGGAATGTGAAATGAGCAATGGGGTAGTTACAGAAAGGAGAGTCTCATATTTTATCTCTCTCTGAAACACCACAAAGTGTAGTACTTAAAATATTTATCAGAGTAGTATTCTTTGAATCATTCCATCTAGGAGGCAGCAGTTCACTTCCCTGTGTACAGAATCTGTTACAAAGCTTCCCAATGGTCCTATACTCCACTTTGTCCATGACTACTTAAATTTCAAACCTATATCCAACTGCCCTTTGAAAAATTAATTATGACCCTCCTTCTACCTACCTCTCAGACAATGCATGCAATGACATAATTGTGAAAAATCATCTACCTCAATCTCTGTGATTCTTTTAAAACTGCATCCTCTGTCAGTTTTGAATCTGAATCGGGTTTATTATCACTGGCATCTGTCATGAAATTTGTTGTTTTGTGGCAGCAGTACAGTGCAGGCCATAAAAATTACTATAAGTTACGGAAAAAAATAGTGACAAAGAGGAATAATGAGGTAGCGTTCATGGGTTCATGGATCGTCAGGAATCTGGCAGAGAGGAGAAGCTGTTTCTAAAGCATTGACTGTGGGTCTTCAGGCTCCAGTGCCTCCTTTTTGATGGTAGTAACGAGAAAAGGGCACGTCCTGGTGGTGATGGTCCCTAATGATGGATGCCACCTTCTAGATGCACTGCTCCTTGAAGGTGTCCTCAGTGACGGGGAGGGTTGTGCCCCTGATGGAGCAGACTGAGTCTGCAACCCTCTGCAGACTCTCCTTTCCATAACTACCCCATTGCTCATCTCACATTCCACTCCATCTTGTCAGTCCTGGTCACTGGAGCCTCCGCACCAGGCAGGATGTAACCACTCAGAATGCTACCCACCATGCATCTGTAGAGATCTAGTGACATACCAAATCTCTCTAAACTCCAAAAGAAGTGGAGCCTCTGGCATCTTTCATGATGATCAACTTAGTTGCTGGAGAAGAATGGCACTTGTAAGAGAGGCTACAGTGACTCTGAGTGAGCTGAAGTCAGAGGCTGCAACTGGAGACGAAGTTCATGGCTCCACAATCTCTAAGGCCTTGCACTAACAGGGTATTGGTGGAAGAGTGGCTAAGAAGAAGCTGTGGTTGAAAAAAACATATCCTTGCCCGTAAGTACTTTCCAAAGCATCTCTTAGAAGTTACTGTAAAGATATGGAAGAAGGTGTGGTTGGATGAGACTAAAGAAGAACTTTTTGGCCTCAACACTATTTGGTACAAATGCCATAAATCTACTACTGTGCGTCAGCCAGAAAGCTTAAACTGGGGAGGAAATTAGAAAGAGTCTTTTTAACTCTGACTTATCATACTTCAGACTTCACTAGCTGTCTAGCCTTTTTCCATTCTATAATGTTGTCCACTTCTGCCATAAAGTTTGCTCTTAATCTGTATCAGTCTTAGTTGTAATGATATTTATTTCTCAGTAAAACTAGGAAAAAAATTTTTTTTAAATCTTTTGAAATCAGGTTTACATGTAGATGCTGAAACCTTTGGTTTTGTTGACAAATCAAAGATAAAGTGGAGTTTTGAATTTGTATTTCAAATATTCCAAATAACATTGTGGATAAAGATTGGATTTCCTTGTGTCCGTTGCTACCACTTCATCACTCACCACATCCCTCTGCCCCAGCTCCCTGGGAGACTCCCAACACTCACTGTCGATTTGCCGTCTGATTTCCAGTAGTCACAACACTATTTGATTTTTGTGGTAGTTTATCTTTCAAGGCTGCAAACTTAAAAAAAAACAGCCTTTTGTTTCTGGTGGGGCAGAGATTAGAGAGACATCTTTCACCAAAACTGAATAAAAACAGTTTCCATTAGAACTCCCTTTATTTTCAACTATAGCTGTTGATACCGTATATTGCCATTCTTATTTTATTGTAGATCGAAATCATAGAAACTGTCTTCAATGATATTGTTGGACTACTCTTCTGTTAAAGCTGCAGAGGTTCACAATAATTTGTCATTAAGAAGAATTTATGATAGGTGATACAATTTTAGCTTACTAGTGACACAGGCATTGAAAAATTAATTTTTAAAACAATGCTGTTCTGTTGGAAGTGTTAACTGGATGCTAAGCCAAGGTACTGAGTCCCTTCCAGATGGATGCAAAGGAACCAGTGACACCAATTTTACAGAAGAACGACGAGTTCTTCCCAGTGCTTTACCATTTCAAAGTATTATCTAATTGTAATGGAAGTGGTGTTTTTTGATTGCCAAGGATTGTAAATAACAACAGCTGTCATCAAATGCACCTCACTGGCTATATAATATTTTGGAACTTTTGAGGTCAGGAAATATAATATAGAATCACCACATTCCCACCTATTAGGCAATGTGTTCTGTACTACACTGTGCAAATTAAGTATAACTAGATTTTTGACTATTTTCATTTCTGATCTTATTTTGTTTTACAGCAATATAAAAAAAAAGGATAATGGAACAGAATGAGAATTTTATTTCAAAGTTTACTTCAGAATTACGATGCCCAAAGTGAACTCCTTAGGATTGCCTCTTGAATTGCAGTGGATCTTATGAAAAGCAAGGGTAATGGAGCCATGGTCCCTTTCTAGAAATTTGCAAAAGCAGCTGATAAATGTTAGTATTGATATTGTTACTAAATGGCTTGCAGATTGGACTACAAAATCAGGTACACCCAGGATCCAGGCCAACACCAGTGGGTGTGCAACTTTACGCTAGTTCTTCTCAGTATATTGGGACATTTTATTGTAGCTTTAATTGGCACAAATACTGCAAGAATATTGGCAGTCTTTAATCATGTCTTTCTCTTACTTGTTTATCTTCAAATATGTGGATAATCCATCTAGAGGCTAATAGGTTCCGGATCCCTTGTGGTTGACATTGTTGAAAGCAGTTATTTCTTGTAGAGGTACAGTTCTCTGAACCTTCTGGTTATTTCCTCTGGATAACATTCCTCATTTGTGTTCAGTGTACTGTTCTATGAAAAGTTGGTTCACAACCAAGCCTGACTTTGTCCTTAACTAATATCCACAAACGCATAAAGGAATCATTTGGCATTTGCTCAAATGCAACAACCCTTTTTCAGCTGTGAGTCTTCAAGCCTATTACAGAGATTAAATGTTATGGCTTATGGGTTTTCCTCAATCTCACTAAAATACTTCCTGCTTTACCTGTATTTCACGGAATGGTCTTAGTCATTTCCTTTGCATTTACTCTTACACCATGTGACTTTTCAGACTGCCTTGTAAATGGTTCTGAAGAATATCAAAGAAATCATTAGCACAGAAGTGTTCTTGAAGGGTTTTTTGGAACAGGAACTGTGCAAAGGTTTGGAAAGGCAGAGAATTGGAGGGCCCAAGCACCGAAAGTACAACAAATATAAGGCATTGCAAGGCCAAAGAGTGGATAAAGACACTCCATAATTTTGAGACAAGCAACTGATATGATGCTGGAGAGAGCAGATAAGGAATGCGGAAAAAGCCACAGAGACACGTTGAAATCTGAAGTAAAGCCAATCTCGAGCTCAGGATCGAGCAACGATTGTAGGAGAAAGGGATTGTTGATATCTCTGGTCAAGCTTGTTCATCGTGCTGACCAGAAGCATCAGCTGCCCCTTGCATCCACCTGAGGAAGCTGGTTGGTGTAGGGTTGATATTACTTGGCCATTTCCCCTTGACTTAAACCACTTGCAGAGCAAATTTATTTCCAGCCAAAGACTGGAGAGAGATGTAAATTATTTCTCGGGTCTCAGGAGTCACGTCTCACAAAGAACGAAATTCACCATTATCTACGTCATTCTTTGTGAGATGTGACTCCTGAGATCTGAGAAATAATTTACATTTTTACTTCTGGCAAGCTTCTCTTTGAATGGATTGAGGCAACCAAAGTTATCTCTTTAATCCTCTCGAGCACGGGTTCCTAACCTGGTGTTCACGGACCCATTACTCAATGGTATTGGACCATGACATAAAACCCCTGCACCAGAGTCATTGGCAAAATCAAACAACATCAATGTTCTTTCCTGGATCAATGTACCCAGAACTGAGATCCTATGACACTCACTTGGGACGCAACATTATTCACATGGCTCCTAAAACTCCAACCATGATAAATGGTTAAAAGAAGACAGGGGAAAAGATTTGAAGTTGTTGTCAGAGGCTCAGTGGGAAGAGTTGACCATTCAACACAGGTGACAGGATGGCCCTTAAGAGGAAAGAGAGGTGAAGAGGTAAAAGGTAGTTAGATGGTAGGTGAGCCCCTCCCCTTTTCCCGGTTTTGTTTCACCTAGCACCTACCACCTTGTTCTTCTTCCTCCCCTCCCCCCACCTTCTTGCTTTGACTTCTCACCTTTTGTCCCAGTCCAGATAAAGGGTCTCAGCCTGGGATGTTGCCAGTTTACACTTTTCCACAGATGCTGCCTGATCTGCTGAGTTCCTCCAGCGTTTTGTGTGTGTTGCTTGGGTAAAGAGGTTAGAGGGATAAGGGGAAATACGGTGGGGGGGGCAGGTGGGGGGGGTGGTTGTTGATGCTGTCAGATTGAAGACTACCAAGATAGAATATAAGGTGTTGCCTCTCCAATTTGCGTCTGGCCTCAATGTGGCAGTAAAGGAGGGCGTGGACAGATGTGTCAGTGTGGGAATGGGAAGCAGAGTCAAAATGGCTGCCGATAGGGAAATTCTATCGGCGCAAGGATGCTCAACAAACCTCAATATCTATAATTCCAAAACCCACAAACCTAACTACTCCAGAAGGCCCATTGTTTCTGCCTGCTCCTGCCTCACTGAATTCGTGTCCTCTTATCTTGACTCACCTTTGTCCCTGCAACCATACCCTAAGCCTCCTTCCTCACTACTGTCCAGTTGCCTAAACAGTTCTTCCAGATGAGACAGCATTCTGTATGTGACCCTATCAGGGTTGCTTATTGTATCCAGGGTTCCTGGTGTGGCCTCCTCAACACCACTAAGACACGGTGCAGATTGGGGATTGCTTTGAGCACCTTTTCTCTGTCTACCGTAACAGCTAGGATCTCCTGGTCACCGGTCGCTTTAATTCCGCTTTCCATTCCCACACTGATGCCTCCTCTACTGAGGCCAGACACAGACTGGAGGAGCAGCACCCCGTACTGCATCGTGGTAGTCTTCAGCCTGATGGCATCAATGGAATCAGAGTTAAGTTTATTATCACTAACGCATGTCATGAAAGTTGCAGCTTAGCAGCAGTAGTGCAGTGCAGGACATACAACTAGTTATGTTGATAAAATGATGAACAAATGATGAATCTTGGACCATTCAGAATTCTGAAGGCAGAGGGGAAGAAGCTGTTCTTGAAATATTGAATGTGCGTTAATTTCTCCAACTCCCGGTAACAACTCCCCTCTGTTTCCTCCCTCCCCTTCTGTTTTCCCTCATCCCGCTGGCCTCTTTACCCCTTTCTCTTTCCCATCTACCACCTTCACGACATGCCCACTACCGACACCTTCTTCCTTCTGGTTCCCTTACTCACATCAGATTCCTCCTTCTTCAGCCGTCTGCTGCTTCCACCTTTCACCTTCCAGCCTCACGTCATCCCTTTCACATCTCCCCACCTTCCTACTTTCCCCCTCACCTCGATTCACCCGTCACCCATGCTCCTCTCTCTTCCCCACACCATTCTATTCTGGCTTCTGACTTTTCTTCATTCATGAAGAGTCTCAGCCCAAAACATTGACTCTTCATCTCCCTCCCTAGACGCTGCCTGGCCTTCTGACTTGCTCCAGCATTTTGTGTGTGTTGCTGCAAGTGTTATTGCAATTGGTGATCAGCACTCATTTTATATAACTTTGCTGGTTAGGTATTTTTAGTAACAATGACTTCTCATTGCCCTGCAGGAGGGAGGAGAAGGTGGCGATGCGATGCGACGCAGCGTGCGCGGCTGATACGATGCGCGGTATCGTATGTGTTAACTAAGGGGCCGTGCACAATCCTGATTTGATGGAGACAGCTGTGAGAAGCACGGAGGAACATCTGGAGTAACTTCTGAAATGCCCGCTTTGCTGCCGCTGCTACTGTGCGATCGCAAATCTCCGGAGGGGAAGGCCCCAAATCCTCGGCTTTGCCTATTGCCTGTTGCCGGGGCCGGGGTCGAAGCACTCGACAGAGATGGTGCTCGGTGCTCGGTGTCGGAGAGGTGGTCGGAGGCTCAGAGTTTTCGGACGGACTCGGAGTCGGACTGTGGTCGGATGCTTCCGGGATGCTGCATCGGCAAGTTTGCGGCGCTGGAGGTTTACCGTCTGTGTGAGATGATGGGACTTTGGAAAGACTTTGAGACTTTTTACCGTGCCATGGTCTGTTCTTTATCAAATTATGGTATTGCTTTGCACTGCTGTAACTATATGTTACAATTATGTGCTTTTTGTCAGTTTTTCAGTTGGTTTGTCATGTGTTTCTGTGATATCATTCTGGAGAAACATTGTATCATTTCTTAATGCATGCATTATTAAATGACAATAAAAGAGGACTGCATGTCCTCATAATCTAATCTAATCTAATATAACATTTTAGAAATTATAATGTAGAAATTGTGCTTTGTGTTTACAGGTACCTTGGATGTAACACCATATACCAGGATTTTCAACAACTTTCTCAATCAGTGGATCCAGAATAATTGTCTAGGTGCATCTTCTGGCACAGTAGAGTTCATGAGGACAAAGAACATTCCCATAAACTTTTCAACTGGAAGAAACGTAATTACAGCTCTGGGCAGGTCCAATTTGTGGCAGAAAGCAAAACTCAGTGTAAGAGTAAGTCTGCAGTGTTTGGGGCACCCAGGCTAAATACTTCTTCTGTCTGAAATTTGTTCTGTCAACTGCTCATTTCTGATAGGCTCTGTTTGTTTAGACAGAGGGTTCCCAACCTTTCTTACGCCATGGCCCAATACCATTAAGCAAGGAGTCTATGGACCCCAGGCTGGGAACCCCTGGTTTAGACTAATATTTACTCACTGTTGTCGCACTCTGTCATTGTCCTGTCAGATAAGCCAGCATCATGATAGTTCTGTTTTCTCTCCCCTCACCTTTAACTTAATAGAACATCTCCTTACACTAGCTGGCTTAAAAACAAGTTTCAAAAACTATTGAACATTTTGTTGGCAAGTAGGGCTATTTTATTGAATACCTCTGTCCCTTCATTAATTCAGTGGTTTTCCCAAGTAATGCTATGTCTTAGTTTGGAAAAAATTAGTAGAACTTTTGATCCTCGATTCGATTTTGAGAGAAGATGGGGCTCTTTTGCCAAATATTTGAATTAATTTATATGGTTTCCTTCTAATCTTATTTTATGTAAATGTGAATTGGCGGTTGATGATATTTCATATATATACATACACACACACTGCTCCAGGAGTTTGATCCCAATGGTTTTTTCTCTTTTTTCTCTTTTTTTCTTCTTTTTATATTTTCTTTCTCTTGTAGTTAGTGGGTTTTTTTTTCTTTTAGTTAGTTGGGGTTATCTTTTTTCCTTCTTTTCTTTATAATTTTTTTTCAATGTCATATATTCTTTTTTGATTTTTTTTTCAGCTTTATTAACTGTATATATATCAATTTGTTGAAGTCTTGTATCATTTTATAGCTGTAGAAGATTGTATCAATAAAAAGATTTTTAAAATGAACATTTTTAAACGCTAGTACATTGAGATGCTGTTTCTTCAAGAAGGGATTGGATTGATCAGAATAGAGATTAGAGTTAGCACAAAACAGGCCCTTCAGCCCATAGTGTTCATGCTGAGCATCAGCTCTCATTTACACTGATCACATTTTATTCTCCCCACATTCCACTGATTCCGCCCCACCCCACACCCAGCAACCTGCCCAAGATTCTGCTACTCACCTATATCCAGCAATTTTGAGGCCAATTAATGTACCAATGTGGAGGAAACGCATAGCAAGAATGTACATACTCATACAGATAGCACCCAATGTCAGGATTGTCGCTGGCACTGAGGCACTGGCTGTCTCCGAGCCCGTCCACAACATTTCAGAGAGGGAGGGACAGCAGCCAGAGGTCTTGGTACACATTGGTACCAATGACATAGGAAGGAAAAGCAATGAGGTCCTGAAAAGAGAATTTAGAGAGCTAGGTAGAAAGCTGAGAAGCAGGGCCTCCCGGGTAGTAATTTCTGGATTGCTGCCTGTGCCGCGCACCAGTGAGGGTTGAGACAGGATGATTTGGCAGATAAATGCGTGGCTGAGAAGTTGGTGCAGGGGGCAGGGCTTCAGGTTCTTGGATCATTGGGATCTCTTCTGGGGGAGGTATGGCCTGTTCAGAAGTGATGGGTTGCACCAGAACCCGAGGAGGACCAATATTCTCACAGGCAGGTTTGTTAGAGCCGTTAGGGAGGGCTTAAAGTAATTTGGCAGGGGGATAGGAACTGGAGTGAAGGGACTCAAGATAGGACGGATAGTAAAAAAGTAAAGATAGCGTGCAGTCAGACTGTCAGGAAGGGCAGGCAGGTGATGGGACATAGTTGGAGCCAACAGATTGAGTATCAGTACATTAGGGATGTAAAATCAAAAAGGATAGCAAATATGGTACTCAAGGTGTTGTATCTCAATGTGCGGAGTAAAAGAAATAAGGTGGATGATCTTGTTGCACTATTACAGATTGCCTGGTATGATGTTGTGGCCATCACTGAGCCGTGGCTGAAGGATGGTTGTAGTTGGCAGCTGAATGTCCAAGGTTACCCGTTATATCAGAAGAATAGGAAGGTAGGCAGTAGGTGTGGTGTGGCTCTACTGGTAAAGAATGGCATCAAATCAGTAGGAAGATGTGACATAGGATCGGAAGATGTTGAATCCTTGTGGGTTGAGTTAAGAAACTACAAGGGACGTTGATGGAAGTTATATACAGGCCTCCCAACAGTGGCTAGGAGGTGGACCACAGATTACAGCAAGAAATAGAAAAGGCATGTCAAAAGGGCAATGTTATGATTGTCATGGGAGATTTTAACATGCAGGTTGATTGGGAAAATTAGGTTGGTAATGGATCTCAAGAGTGAGTTTGTTGAATGTCTAAGAGATAGCTTTTTAGAATAGTTTGTCATTGAGCCTACTAGGGGATCAGCTATACTGGATTGGATGTTATGTAATGAACTGGAGGCAATTAGGGAGCTCAAGGTAAAAGAACCCTTAGGAACCAGTGAGCACAATATGATTGTGTTCAATTTGAAATTTGACAGGGAGAAAGTGAAGTCTGATGTAGCAGCATTTCAGTGGAGTAAGGGAAATCACAGTGATATGAGAGAGGAGTTGGCCAAAGTAAATTGGAAGGAGCTGCTGGCAGGGATGTCAGCAGAGTGGCAATGGTGTGCATTTGTGGGAAAAATGAGGAAAGTGCAGGACACGTGTGTTCAAAAAATGAAGAAATACTCAAATGGTAAAATAGTACAACCGTGATCGACAGGGGAAGTCAAAGCTATTGTAAAAGCAAAAGAAAGGGCATACAACAAAGCAAAAATTAATGGGAAGGTAGAGGATTGGGAAGTTTTTAAAACCTACAGAGAGCAACTAGAAAAAGTCATTAAAGGGAAAAGATGAAATATGAAAGCAAGCTAGCAAATAATATCAGAGTATGTTAAAAATAAAAGAGAAATTAGAGTGGATACAGGACCATTAGAAAATGAGGCCAGGGAAATAATAATGGGGGACAAGGAGATGGCTAATGAACTAAATGAGTATTTTGCATCAGTCTTCACTTTGGAAGACACTAGCAGTATGTCTGATGTTGTAGTGTGTGAAGGAAGAGAAGTGGGTGCGGTTACTGTTACAAGAGAGAAGGTGCTCAAAAAGCTGGAAGACTTAAAGGTACATAAATCACCCAGACCAGAGGAGCTGCACCCTAGGGTTCTGAAAGAGGTAATGTTAGAGATTGTGGTGGCATTAGAAATAATCTTTCAAAAATCATTGGACTCAAGCATGGTGTTAAAGGACTGGAAAATTGCAAATATCACTCCACTCTTTAAGAAAAGGAGGAAAGCAGCAGAAAGGAAATTATAGACCAGTTAGCCTGACCTCAGTGGTTGGGAAGACGTTAGAGTCAATTGTCAAGAATGAGGTGATGGAGTACTTGGTGACACTGGACAAGATAGTATGAAGTCAGCATAGTTTCCTTCAGGGAAAATCCTGCCTGACGAACCTTTTGGAATTCTTTGAGGAGATTACAAGTAGGATAGATAAAAGGATTGCAGTGGACATTGTATACTTGGACTTTCAGAAGGCCTTTGACAAGGTATCACACGTGAGGCTGCTTACCAAGTTAAGAGACCCAAGTATTACAGGAAAGTTACTAACATGGTTAGAGCATTGGCTGATTGGTAGGAGGCAGTGAGTTGGAGTAAAAGGATTCTTTTCTGGTTGGCCGACAGTGACTAGCAGTGTTCCACGGGGTCGGTGTTGGGACCACTTCTTTATAAGCTGTATGTAAATGATTTAGATGATAGAATAGATGGCTTTGTTGCCCAGTTTGCAGATTATACAAAGATTGGTGGAGGGGCGGGTATTGTTGAGGAAACAGGTAGGATGCAGAAGAACTTAGACAGATTAGGAGGAGGGGCAAGAAAGTGGCAAATGAAATACAATGTTGGAAAATGCATGGTCACGTACTTAGGTAGTAGAAATAAATGTGTGGACTGTTTTCTAAACAGGGAGAAAATACAGGAATCTGAGATGCAGAGGGACTTGAGAGTCCTTGTGCAGAACACCCTGAAGTTTAGCTTGCAGGTTGAGTCAGTGGTGAGGAAGGCAAATGCCATGTTAACATTCATTTCAAGAGGTCTAGAATACAAGAGCAAGGATGTGATGCTGAGGCTTTATTACGCACTGGTGAGGCCTCACCTTGAGTACTGTGACCAGTTTTGGGCCCCTCATCTTAGAAAAGATGTGCTGGCATTGGAGAGGGTCCAGAGGAGGTTCACAAGGATGATTCCAGGAATGAAAGGGCTATCATATGAGGAATATTTGGTGGCTCTGGGTCTGTATTCGCTGGAATTCAGAAGGATGAGGGGGATCTCATTGAAACCTTTCAAATATTGAAAAGCCTAGACAGAGTAGATGTGGAAAGGATGTTTCCCATAGTGGGAGAGTCTAGGACAAGAAGGCACAGCCTCAGGATAGAGGGGCACCCTTTCAAAACAGCGATGCAGGGAAATTTCTTTAGCCAAAGAGTGATGAATTTGTGGAATTTGTTGCCACATGCAGCTGTGGAGGCCAGGTCATTAGGTGTATTTAAAGCAGAGATTGATTGGACATGGCATCAAAGGTTGTGGGGAGAAGGCCGGGAACTGGGGTTGAGGTGGAGATAGGAGAGGATCAGCCATGATTGAATGGCGGAGCAGATTTGATGGGCCAAATGACCTAATTCCTCCTATGTCTTATGGTCTTATTAGCTGTGGCACTGGGCTGCCCCTTATCTGTGAAGCATCCAGCCTTTCATATAGCATTCAGTACAAGTGATCACCTGGATTGCTACAGATTGTCAGAGGGAACAGGGTTCAGGAGGAACTATTTTGTTTTGACTTTCAGGATCTAGGCATTGCTAACAAGATATTTATTTCCCTCAAGAAAGTGGTGCTGAGCCATCTTCAAAAACCTGTGTCCTTCTGCTGAAGGTGTAGCAAAAGGAAAGGTCAATATTTTTCCAAAACAGGATGATGTTAAGAATTATAAGGAACCTACAAGTCTTGGTGTAATCAAGATCCTGCTGTCTTTGTCCATGGTGGTAGAGGTTGCAGGTTTATAAGGTGGTGTTACAAGTGAAGCTGATTTTCTTACAAAAGAGCTTGGGCAAGTAACTACAGGGCATTTTGTAAAGGGTACACACTGCAGCCAATATACATTGCCTGTGGAGGGAGAGGATACTTTGGCAGTTGATGGGATGCCAGTCAAGTGGTATGCTTTATTTTTAGATGGTGTTAACCTCCTTGAAAGTTGTTTCTACTGCACTCATTTGAGTGAAAGAAGAGCATCCCATCATGCACCTGACTTTGTGCCTTGTAGATGGTGAAGGGCTTTGAGTTGCTCATCATTAACCTTTTTAAACAATTCTTCCTACATTCTCATCCACTCCTCCAGATGCTTCCACTCACATACATACTAGGGGCAATTTACAGCGGCCACTTGACCTTAGGGATGTAGAGAGAAACCAGAGGAAACCTATGCAGTTCAGAGGGAGAACATGCAAACTCCACACTGACAGGTCAGGATTGAATCCGAGTCTCCAGTGTTGTCAGGTATTGAATGTCAAGTGTAGGTAGTGAGATTCTCTCTTGTTGGAGATGGTCATTGCCTGTACTTTCATGGAGTGGCTTTAGTTCCTTTGTCTCATAGATTACGTGCCTCTGAAAGGAGGGAAAGGGAAGAGATGCTTACTGGAGGTCATCATGATGTGGGCACATGGTTTAAGAAGCAGCTGGCATCTTCCTACCTAGTTAAGATTGATAGAGGTTGGAATGTCCGGGCACAGGAAGTCATAATCTCAAATAAGTGTGTTACAGCTTTTAAACCTGGGATTAGGGGAAAGTCTCAGTCAGAATGTTATGAATCTTTGGAATTCTTTCCTAAGAAGGCAGTGGGTTCTTAATCACCAAGGCTGCCATGGACAGATTTTTGAGCACTATTATATAGGACAGGAAAGTAGAATTGAAATTGATTGGCCACAACTTTGGTGAATAGCACATCAGCTTTGAAGGGTTCTATGACTTACTTATTATATTCTTGTATGAATCCTCTTTCTTGAACATGTATTCAGTAATTCAAATCAGAGCAACATGGACCCAAAGATTTTAATCTTATTTATTTATTTAGAGATACAGCGCAGAATACGCTCTTCCAGCCTTTTGAGCTGTGCGACCAGCAACCCTCAATTTAACCCTAACCTAATCACGGGACAACCTACTTACCCTACTTGATTTCAGATAAGGGGTACTCAACCTGTAACATGAACTACTCCCAATTCCTTGTTTCCTGTTAGAACTGGAAATGCTATTGGCAATGAAAATGTTTCTAGTAACAAATGCAAGCAATATTCAGAGTCCTAGTGTCTCAGCAGATTGTGCTGAGAAGATATTCATTTTTTGGAACATATTCGTTGTTTCACGTTCAAGGAGGTATTTTAATTTACTGGCTTTTGTATTCTCAAGGTATGAAGATGAAAGTTCATTTGCAAATGGAGAATAAGCAGCAGCAGTGGACAGACTGCTGGCAGCCACTCGAATTTCAGAACCAAAGCTTCAAATAAAATGCGTAACGGTCAACATTGCAAAAGAAGAGATTTTCAGTTTGTAATATTCCTCTGCCCTCAGGTGCCTTGAACAGAAAATGAGGTTGGGAGGCAAGGTTTGGCACTTTGGCTAATAGTATCAAAGGTATTAGTTCAGCTTGAACATTAATACAGAGGAATCTGGTTAACTGGGACACATTGGGACCAATAGATTTTGGCCCAATTAAGTGGCTGCTCCAATTAGCTGAAGTTTCATGGAATTTGTAAAAAAGGCATAAAAAAGACAAACTACCGTTTATCTGAGTAACAAATTATGTATTTAAATGAAATACAGAACAAATTAGAACACTACCCATACTGCTACAGTACTATAA
Organism: Mobula hypostoma; assembly: GCF_963921235.1. Lineage (NCBI taxonomy): Eukaryota > Metazoa > Chordata > Chondrichthyes > Myliobatiformes > Myliobatidae > Mobula > Mobula hypostoma. Next base: position 137,699,584 of record NC_086097.1, read on the forward strand.
AACTGTATTAGTTCATAATTATCAGAGGAATTCATCTAGTGTATGCTGTTGTGTTCTTTTGATTGACTGTAAATGAACAAATTCAGCGCAGACACCTAGTGTAAATAACGAACTGCCTTCGTATAATGCTTTCGACGATAGTATTCTCCAAATCTTTTTTTTGTAAATTTCAAGGTGATTGTCGTTGCTTTCAAATACTTGGTAGTTCCTACTTGCTGGTGGCAAAATAGTCGAATTTTCACTCCTAGCCCCTTTTGGCATCCCCAAGTCTGAATATTTGAAACTGTAGTGAGGAAAACAGTTCCGAATTGTCTTACTGCTTATTTCTCACCAACTATCAGTGACAAAAATCACTGTTCTTTGAACACAAACCCACACATCCGATGCTATTTATGAAGTGTTCTCTCTACGCACGTAATACCTAATGGCCACACAAGTGCATGCCACAGATTCTAGGTGAAACCTGTTTGGTAACAGTCTCCTGTCTCAGTTAAGCAGCATAATGTTCCAAATAAACAAAGGGAATCCCGACTTATTTCCCAATTCTGTTCTTTAAGGGTTGTTCCAAATAAGTGGCTGCCCCATGTAACCAGAATCCACTGTAGTACTTTACATCAAATTGCTAATCACTGTATAATAAACCATTTGACTTTGAAATATTCTGCTTGCAGTTGATAACTAGCTTCATTTGTGAAGGTGTCCTGCTGAAGAATTGCAGTCAACAGAATAAACCACAACAGAGGCAGCAATTCCACGGCATCTAACCAGCCCAGACCGGGTACACACCACCTCAAGGACTGCAGTTCAATGAAGAGTTATAACAGCTCAGCTTCCAGGTCTGAGGGTCAAATGTACCTGCAGCTCCTTCATCAGGAAAGGACTTATTCTGAAGATGAAGAATTTTTCCGATGCTGCTCAACCTGCTGAGTTCCTCCAGCAGATAACAGCACCTGCAGTACTATGTCTCTTTCTTTCCTCTTTGGATGGTATTTGCTGTTATTTTCTCCTTTGGATTTTGGAGGAATTTCTTTGCAGTGCAATTCTGGGCTATCATTGGCTAAGCCCAAGCATCATTGTACTCTTCCTTATGTAAGCATTCCTGTAATCACCACCAAGATTTCACTAATCTTGCACAAAGATTCCTGCTGAGAGAATGGGTAAGTTCCACAATCCTTTGTGAAGCTTCAAAATCTCAGCCAAAAACTGCCTGCATTCGTATTTCCTTCACTGAAGGAGGCTTGCAAATCCTCTTGCCTGAGTACGAACTGGCTGCACTCGTGGAAATACCAAGAACGACGAGTCAGATGGAAGAATTGGTGGGACTCATCACATTTGGCATATTATATGCTGTTATATTCGCACAAATCAGAATACAGTTGCCAAGCTAGGATTTCCCAGCCCTGGATGTCAACTGCACTTCCAAAAAAAACAATGCAGATGTCCAGTTTTCACATGTGAATTTCATGTAGTCACCTGGCACTGTTCCATCCTAGCAGAAACCACCCAAATGTTTTCTCTGCTTTTTTTCCCCCATCTACTGTTTCCAGTTCCAGGGAATGCACAAGTCACCATCCTGTAACACTGAGTAGAAATGTGAAATGCACAGGTGTATCCCAGATAACTCCATCTGTTCCTCAAGCAGTCTTTTACATGACTGTATCATCTGTTCGCTGGATACACTTTGCTCTTTGTACAGTCTCTTGAGCCAAAACCTCTCTGTGCAAGCTTTGATTAGATCTTCCTGTTGTACTTTTAACCTATCGGGATTGAAAAAAAAGTTCATTATATTCTGGAGTAAAAACATGTAGGCCTAGAACTTGTTGGAAAAGAGTGATTAGTGACTTTCAGGCGTAAACTGTATATCAATTTCAGGGAACTGAGATGTAAGACAAGTTGCAAATCTTCAGAATTTTCTATTTCGCTCATTTTGAACAAACTTCAGTAAGTAAGTAATATCCTTGACCTAGAATGGACTGGCTTCTAATGACAGCACCCTGAATGGGTGGTAATCAACAATTTGCAAGTGGATTACATTTTACATTGGTAAATATCCCAAGGTGCTACACAAGAGTGTCAAAATTGAGATGGTCATTGATAAATCCGTAGGAAATTGGGACAATGTTATCACACTGATCAAGGTGAACAGCATGGACATGTTGAAGAGGAAGCCAGAGAAGTAGAAAGGAGAAAGGAATATAAGGCTATAGAGAGAAACACAAGCGGAACACAAATACTAGTGTTTGAAGTTGCATATACTTTTACAGCAATGAAATAATCATTTGAGAAGGATAACTAAAATCGGTAGCAGCGCACTAACTGGTTTTGATTCCCATTTCCATTCTACTGTAAGTCACAAACTGAGAAACAATTAAGTGACTCACCCAGTTTCCAAAACCACACTGGACACACCTCATGTGCAAGCATGCAGTGTGTCAATGTGACACCTAGATCACATATCCCAATCCTATTGGATTGCTTTCAAGTTACGCTCTCTCATTTTCAGCGTGCGACAGGTTAGAATCTTTCACTTACTCCTCCTCGTTCCTCAGGAAATCTCTGGCTGTTTGTGTGTGGCTCAGAATAAACCACTGCAAGGCAGTGGGGTCACAAGTGACGGGCACTCTCAGCTGGCCTGTCTTAAGAAGAATAGGTGCAGAAGAGCCTCTGAAATGACAGAACAACATCTGGTTAGCGGACACAGTTGAAAGAATGGAGGAGTATAAAGGAACATTTAAAACGTGACCCTGACTGCCTCTCACAACTTCAGAACGTCACAACCAAAGTATTGTTTTTAAAGAGCTATTAGAGGAAACGTCAGAATCAGATTGCAGAAACAAGTGCTCAGAAAGAGCAATGGGACAACTGTTAATTATTTTTGGCTGCGGAGAGGTAACTATTCACTCGGATGCAAGTTAGTCCTTTGCTCTTCAAAAGACTGGTAAAATCTTGAGCAAAAGGTTTTCATTTCTCCTCCGAGTAAAAGTTATGAGACCAGAAAATAACTTGGCACTTTTGAAATAACAGTGGAACTGGAGGTGGGACAGGGACAAAGCAATTCTTTTTTCTGTTGGAGCACTCAGAGTCTGTGAAAGGCATCCCCAAAGGAGAGTGGACGCAGGGTTTAAGACCAAGGTAGATGTACATGTGTTAAGTGTCATGCCTTGGTTAAGATTTCTATTGCTATGCTGTGAGGTGTTTTTATTTTAATAGTTTTCTGTAAAGCAGTGTATTCTGTAGAGTGTTTTGGCTTTGGCTAAAGATAAAGAGCCATTTTGTCCTAGTTAGGAATGTTGTGTCAGACAATCGGGTTTGTCTTGATTCACATTGTAACTTCCTGCTCAGTGGGATGCAATGGAAGATTTGGGAGAGCTGGGCGGGATCAGATTTCTGAAAGACAGTAGTCTGGTTTGGGGTCTTCTGGCAGGATCTGCAGAGCGGGGCACAAGGCAAACTGCTCGCAGAATGCAGAATGCTGCTCGAAGGAGAGACCCCACTGTAAGAAGTATTTTGCGCAGACAAATGGTTCCAAGGAATAAGTGCCAGTACTCCTGAGTTAGCCAGTTTGTTCAAGATGGTCTTCGAGGAGAGTTTTGACTGTGGCTGGTGTCTCTCACGCAGGACATCGGTTCAGTGCGAGGGTAAAGCGATAACACCCGACTACCACAGTAATGAGCTCCAACATTTATGTGCACGATTGGACTAGTTTAACTGTAATAGGCCCTTTTATTTTTCTTTTCTTTTTCTGTTAACTGTCTGTTAAAGTTGAAATATTGGTAAATACACTTTCTTTGTAATTTTATGCCAGTGTATGATCTGTTATTTCCTGGACGATTGATAACTGTGTATGGGGCAGTATTTGCACGGCATTCACTACAATCAAAGTTCCTCAACTGGAACATCCCAACTTTTCTGTTTGGTTGAACCCCAAATCATACCAACCCTAGACATTTATTGCTTATGAAAGGTGGCCTTCTCACTGCTGAGTGACGTGGCTGTTAGCAGAGTTAGCTAGTAAGCCAAGTTTTTATACGAGCCCGGTGGCAGGGTTACATAAGCAAGGGGCAGGAGTGAGGAGCTAAGGTTACAATTAGATCAGCCATTAATGTGGGTTGAGCAGGATCAAGGGGCCACTTCATTGTGTACATTTGTAACTGCTGCTTACAAGTAGAAAACAAGTTCTCCATTATATAAATACAACTGAAGTTAAATGCAGCTGAGATGCCTACTCAGACTGGGCAACTCTTTTGCAGCACGCAAAGCAAAATTACCCTTGGACTTTTCAGACTCCACCCATTCACTATTGTTGCAGCTACACAGGACCCTGGTCAGAGCCCACTTGGGAGTACTGGGCTCAGTTCTGGTCACCACTCTACAGGAAGGATGTGGAAACCATAGAAAGGGTGCAGAGGAGATTTACAAGGATGTTGCCTGGATTGGGGAGCTTGCCTCATGAGAAAAGGTTGAGTAAACTCGGCCTTTTCTCCTTGGAGCGACGGAGGATGAGAGGTGACCTGACAGAGATGTATAAGATGATGAGAGGCATTGATCATGTGGATAGTCAGAGGCTTTTCCCCAAGGCTGCATTGGCTAGCACGAGAGGGCGCAGTTTTAAGGTGTTTGGAAGTAGGTACAGAGGAGATATCAGGGGTAAGTTTTTTTTTCGCAGAGAGTGGTGAGTGTGTGGAATGGGCCGCCGGCGACGGTGGTGGAGGATAAGATAGGGTCTTTTAAGAGACTCCTGGATAGGCATATGGAGCTCAGAAAAATAGAGGACTATGGGTAACCCGAGGTAATTTCTAAGGACATGTTCGGCACAGCTTTGTGGGCCGAAGGGCCTGAATTGTGCTGTGGGTTTTCTATGTTTTTCTATTTCGGCCTCTCAGAGCAAGTCATGCACAGTACCCTAACAACTTCAGAGGCAAAGCTCAGACACTCATGGATCAGACTTTTTGTTTGCTGTCACTCACTTTTCTAGAATCATCTGCAGTCCTTTTAGACTTCGTGGATGAAACAGAGGTCGGTTGACAGTCAAATTCTGATGGAAGACTGTTAACATTCTGTAATAATCCTCTAGCATCATCACAGGCTGCAGGTCTTCATTGTAAATTAACTCCATGTCTCCCAGAAGGAAGCTGATCCTCTCTTCCAACAAGCAAACATGGTGGTGAAGATCATAGTAGGTAGGCAACCTCTCCAACAGCTTCAAGTAAGAACAGGTTAAAGATTTATTGCAATAATCTTTGGTGTATTTACACATATCTCAAGCACTTTATTCCTTTGTTACATTCGTTACTTGCCTCTCACCTCTTACGGAATTTGGTACTCATCCTAATATCAACTATCGTAATTAGCATCAAGTCCTGTTCACTTTTCACTCCTCATTGCTCACCTAGATCAAATCATGGCTCAATGCGCAAACTGTAAATAAGTCTCATGCTGGCTTTAAGTCCTCCATGGACAGACCCTTCCCAACCTCCAGAAACTCATCCAGGCCAAAAACCTGCTCATCTATGGACTCCTTTAATTCTACCTCTTAAAGGTCCCAGAGTTCAATTATTGCACCATTAATGCCTCCAGCTGCCAATTTCCTAATGTCTGAAATTTTTTCTGTAAACCTTTCTCTTTTAAACCGCTTGCTAAGTATTAACTTTTTGACTATTTTTAAGCCATTGATCCTTGCTATCACATCTTGCTATCAAAGATTTCTTGGTGTATAACTGGAAGTTGTTTCCCCATGTAACAATATGAAGGGTCAGATAATCTTTATTAACTAGCATGGCATCTTCCTGTCACTCTACGAACATGAAGTGGGCACAGCCAGACTAAGCTGAGACAATACAATTAGCACCAAAATACTGAACACACAAATGCACAAGCTGTACCTAAGAACATTTGTAGCTGTTACTAATTAGTTTGACTTACTTTTGTCCAGTGATGATGGACATCTACAGTTCCCAACATAATCTGCCCTGCGGCATTCATTCCAGAGTGCTCTGCAAAAATTATTGTACACCCTGTGCAGAAAACAGCCAAATCCAGAACACAGCATAAGCAGTTTACTTCAACACGTAATGCAGAAAATGTACCACAGACTTCTATTTTAAATTGATTATTTCCAATTCAAGATTATGGTCACCACATCTCAGGAAGGAAGTTGGGCGTTATGGGGAACACAGTACAGAATTATTATGTGGATATCAGGAGTAAAATGGATAATCTAATAGGGCGGACTCCACACCCAGGTGCATGGTCCCTGCATTTGGAAGACTAAGGGTGGGAGTAGTCCTAAAAGGGTGTTTAATCTGATTTAAGGACTTGGTCAGGAGACAGGTGGTGTCAGTAACAAAAGGCACAACAAGATTCAGGAAATAAACGGGTCATACCAGTGCAAATCTGGAACTCACGTCCAGTCCCACTCTCTGCCCGCCTCCTCTCGTCTCTCCAAACACTGCAGATGGTGAGGGTCAATTTCAATTTTCAAATTTGAGGGGGGGCAGAATTCCAGGGATGTTTAATTAAAGCAAGCACATTGTGTTGAGAGAGAATTCGAAGGACTGACCACCTCTTTGTTTCTCAAAGTAACGGAATTGATAAGGAGGTGAGGAGGGATAAGGAAAATGCTCAGAAAAGAGGGTAAGGGAGAGAGGAAAGGTTATACATCAAAGTCAATGAACTCATATATCTTAGCTCCAAAGTGGCAGGTAGCTTGGGAAATTTGAAGCATTAGAGCAGTGTCTTGGTGCAAAGAAAATGGAGCCAGCAGCAGTCTACAGGACAAGAAGCTAAAAGCACACCATAGTTCACTTGCAATTTCCAGTAAAACCCTATGGTTTCAATGTTAGTGCCCAAGGGTTAGGTTTGAACAGGAATCTGCAGCATGACTGAAAAGCTTGGGAAAGTGTACAGCATTGAGAGAAGAGCAGAAGGCCCTAGGACTGCATCATGGACGCACGGCCCTTCCTCTGCTCAGACTTCCTTTGGTTCAATAATTTCCCCAAAGAGTCAGAACTGAGAAAAGCCTGGGAAGTTCTCAGACACGTACTAGTTCTGATTTACAGAGGCAGATTCTCTGCAACCTCCTGCAGGAGGAAGCACGAGGTCAGCCAGATAGGAGATGTTTGTGACCAAGTACGTGAGTGAATTGAGTGCTGCCACCTTGTTCTAATTCCCATCTGGAAACGTGAACAGTTGGCTCCACACGTCCCAATACTTGCCTTGTTTGAACTTCCCCGAAGTTCTCCATCATCACAGCACCAAGGTCTTCTAAACACAATATCACAGTGTGATACTGCACATTATGAGGGCTTTCCACACATCCTACCTGTTCAAAATTTTAAGAGTCTCAGTTACTCCCAGTCCCCTCTCTCCACACAGCCCTACCATGATTTCTCAGATCACAATCACTGTACAAATTAATGCTCAGTGCCACCTATTTCCTTTGCCAATTCCTTCGTTCTGTACCTTCTGGTTACAAACCCGTTTACCATAGGAGATACTTTTTTTCTTATTTACTGTATCACTATTTGAATACTTCTACTAAGTCTCCTCTTGGCCTTCGCTACTTTGCCAAAGACACGCATAGATCCAAAGTGACCAAGGTAAACGGTCTCCCCTCAACCAACACAGCTGGCCTTACCATCCTCCATCACCCCTCCACTGGAGGGAATCGGTGGGCAGGCATCATCTGTGGGGATGGGGGGGATGGAATGAACAGTTAACGTTTCGGGTTGAGACTCTTCACTTGGACCAGTTGACATGTCTACTGCTGTCCAGCTGGCTGAGAATGTTCTTATTCTCTTCAATCCCTACAAACCCCAGTAACAGCCAACAAACCTCCTGCAATGCCTTTAGTCACGGTCAGTGAGCCACAAGTACTGAAAGAGAAAGAAGAAAGGCTCTTGGAGAGGCCATTCTGCCCCACGAAGCCATTCCTGTATTCAAAAGGATCATGGCAGACCTGCAGCTCAAATTGGTTTATCCTTCAATGCTCTAAGCCAACCGAATTCCCGGAGATTCTGATTATCCTCTGATTCCCACTATGCTTTGGCTGAGCGATTAGCAGGTTCCAGTCACCCTTTGCTTTCAGGGCTCCCTGATCTCATTTGTGAGAAACCAGTCTCCTTATCCGTGGCAACTCTGCCCGAGGAAACGTTCTGCTCTGGAGAGTTTAGCTTAGGGGTCAGCAATCTCACCCCCAGGGCAAAATCAAGTCCTGTCCCACTGCTGACATCTCAGAATGTGAGCCACAGTGCTGGGGGAGAGTCACACTGTTAAAGACACAGTGCCATGGATGACTCATTTAACTGGGGCACTCCTTTCTTCACGTGATCAGAAACATCCCATAGACTATGTCAACAAAGTTCTCATTACTGTACCGCCAACACTAATGAAACTAGAAGTGATTATCTGGTCATTATAACATTGCTGTTTATGGGAGCTTGCTATGCATAACATGGCTGCCATGTTACCTGCGTCACAACAGTGATTACACCACACATTAACTCATTGGCTTAATAGCAATTTGGAATTTGTTGAGGTGCTGAAAGACACCGGGGAAGCAATTTACGTGTTTTATTTTTCATAAAGCACATAAATCAAACCCTGGGGGGCAAATCAAACAGTTAGGTCATCAAACAGTGTCAGCAGAGGAAGTAAAAACAAGATGCTTGAGGAACTGAGTGAGTCAAGCAGCATCTGTGGACTGAAAGAGATGAAGGGTCTCAACCCACAACATCAACTATTCATTTCCCTCCACTGATGCTGCCTGACCCACTGAGATCCACCAACACTTTGCTTTTTGCTCCAGGCGGCAGCATCGGCCATCTCTCGTGCCTCAATGTCAGTGGGAGGTGGTTAAAGGCGGTTAAGTGGCGCAGAATGAATTCTGGATACAGGTTTTACTTGCATACCATCAGTCTGTCGAGAGCGGGTGAGTATCTGAAGACACACCTTTGATATTGTGCAAGACTGCAGAGTTCTGCTGGGCAAATCGGTTCAGGCTGTGCAGCTGGCTGCACCGATGAGCCACTCCCCAACTCTTCCGCCATCTAAGCCAAGAAGAAAATTAGGATCAACTTACCACAGCACAGCTCCATGAACTAAAGGATCAGAAGCATTTTTACAACTTCAATTTATCAAAGTGTGTGTGCATGGGACAGCGTGAGTGAAGCACACCTTTTCTGAAGTTTGTGGGTTAAAGCAGCGGTCCCCAACCACCGGGTCGCAGACCGGTAAGGGGCCGCAAAGCATGTGCTACCGGGCCGCGAGGAAACGATATGATTTGGCGATATGAGTCAGCTGCACCTTTCCTCATTCCCTGTCACACCCACTGTTGAACTTGAACACATGCGAGGTCATTACCCTCGCGTCATCCATGTCGGCGCGGGAAGGAGATCAACTCCTCAAGCTTGCAAATGACGACGGGCTGAAAAGTATGTTTAACATAACATCTCTGCCGGCATTCTGGATCAAAGTCAAGGCTAAATATCCTGAGACAGCCACGAAAGCACTGAAAACGTTGCTTCCATTTCCAACATATCTCTGCAATGAATGCAACGAAAACTAAATTGCGGAATAGACTGGACATAAGGAGCTCCCTTCGAGTATCGCTGTCTCCCACCACCCCTTGATAGAACCATCTTGTTACAGGGAAACAAGCCCAGGGCTCCCACTGATTCAGCGATATTGGCGTGTTGCAATTATTTTATATGTTCATACAGGGAAAATATGTGCTGTGTGTTTAATATCCAAACGTTACTTAAAATGTTATGATGCTTTAAGTGACTTATATAACCATAATCACAATTACAGCACGGAAACAGGCCATCTCGACCCTTCTAGTCCGTGCTGAATGCTTACTCTCACCTAGTCCCACGACCTGCACTCAGCCCATAACCCTCCATTCCTTTCCTGTCCATATAGCTATCCAATTTTTCTTTAAATGATAATATTGAACCTGCCTTTACCACTTGTACTGGAAGTTCATTCAACACTTGCTTCAAGCTCCCCTGTCCTCCCCTGATAATTGACTTATCACTATATTCATGTGAGGAAAATATGCGCTGTGTGTTTAATATTAAAATCGTTAGATAAACCCTTTTAGAAACAAAATTGAGTGTATTAGCCACTTATCACCTATATTCCGGTCGTGATTAACACCCCCCCCCCCACCAAACAGAATCGCCAAAAACGATTTGGAGGGAAAAAAAATTGGTACGTACACGCATGAGCACTGGTGCCCGCGCATGGCTTCATGGTAATTATAGTCTTTCTAGGGGTTAACACAACGTATTTGACTGCTACTCTTGTCTGTTGGCAACCCTACCCCCCACCCCCACCGGTCGGCCGGTCCGCAAGAATGTTATCAATAATAAACCGGTCCGCAATGCAAAAAAGGTTGGGGACCCCTGAGTTAAAGCACCACACCAGAGACCTGACCATTAAATCTGAGGGGCTGCCTTTCACTGGAAATATTAAATGAGGTCTGTATGCCATCTTCCAGGAGAGGGTAAAAGATTCCACAACTTACTTCAAGGGAAGGAAGGGAATCTCTCTGATGGCCAAGTTTGACTGCTGGATTTTTCCATGTAACAATGAGTGGAGTTTTTCATTTTATACTTTTGAATATGTGCAAGATCCAGTTGGTTTCCCTTACTGATACCAGTTCCCTCCCAGTCCGCTGATCACAGTGTTTCTAAAGTCCATTTCTGGGAAATGACATGATGACAAGGCCCAACCTTTTTCCTTGAGAAGGCGTAAGGAAAGCTGCAGTGAGGTAGATAGTTCTAGAATCAGACCCAGCAACAGGGATTGACTACCTATTTCCAAATTAGGCCGCTGTGTGACTGGGAAGAATCGTGAATGTGGTGGCTTCCCACGCACCTGCTGCCCCTTAGCTTTCCAGCTGGCAGCGATCACGAGACTCTCTGAAGCAGTTATGTGAATGATAACCTTGACTGGCCATGACTCATTTATTCAGACACCAGGTCAGTCCTGATCCTTTTATGGATTTTACTGCAGCGGTGTGAAAACAGGAAGGCCTCTTAATGATCAGCTGAAGCCCTCAATACCGGCACCACTCTGACAGACACTATTATACACTGCAGGTAAACCTACACTCTGGGACATAATAAATGAGTGGCTGTATATTTATAAAACAACAGCAAAATATCCCACAGCATTCCATAATGAAGCCATTAAGCCAAGTCTGCATGAATCCACGTGGAACTCCGGGGAAGATGACCAAAAGCTTAGTAGTGAAGGTTTTGTGGAGTGACTTAAAAGAGACAAGAGTGATGTCGTGTTGCAGTGACAAAGCTTAGAGTTTACAGAGTTGTGGTGGAAACCCAGGTGGTACAGGATGGACGGTTGGAGACGTGAAAAAGGTTATAGAGAGAGGCCCATGGAGGGATTTGAAAGGAATGATTAAAAATTTCAATTTAAAATCAGGATGTTGGTGTACGTAAATGAGCACAGAGGGTGCTGGGCAAGTGGGAACTGGGGCAAGTTAATTGACAGGTAGCGGAGACAGAGCGGGATAATTCTGAAATAACAGGAGTCCAGGCGAGGGTTTCAGTAAACAGGCAGGGTAGGAACAGAATCCGGGTTAGAGTGTTAGTTCATGGTTAAATAGGACAAAGAGATGGCAAAGGTCTAGTTCAGCTCTACAAATAGGACAAAGAGACGGCAAAAGTCTAGTTCAGCCCTACATCTTGCAATGTAACATCGAATTGGAACTTGCCAAAGAAATGTCCAGGATGTGGTAAAGGACTAGATGGGGCTCACACCTCTGAGGCACAAGATCACAAATTAATAAACCACACAAGGACACATTTAAAAACCTCTAAATGACACAGTGTTTCTCTCTGTTTCTTGAGTTTGTGTTCAGCATACATACCTGATATCGGTTATCTCCAGTTGCTGACAAAGCTCTGTTTTTAGGCGTTGAAGGTCATCTCGCAGTGGAAGACTGGCAGTCAGTCTTTCTAAGGCGAGAGATACATTTTTATTCAACCACAACCTACAAAAGGAACATCAAGATCAGTGTCACTGGTCCTTAAAGGCTCTCTGGTCCAAATACACTAATTTCTGGTTTTGAGGGTCACCCAAATTTCAACAAGTTGGCCACACACTGCCACAGGGATCAGTGCAGGGACCTCAGCATCTGCATTCTGTAACAATAACTGTGAGGGTGGAATTAAAGAACATATCCTAATTTGCTGACAATACAAAGCTAGGTAGAAAAGTGGGCTATGCAGCGGCCACAAGGGATACAAGTTGGTTGAGTGAGAGTGAGAGAGAAAACACAGCAGATAGAATATAATGTGGTGAAATGTGAACTTATCCACTTTGACAAGAAAACAGAAGAATTTTTTTTAAAAGGGCGAGCCATTTGGGTGTTCAGCAGGACCTGGGAATCCATAGACATGAGCCATCAAGGTTACCATGTAGTTGCAGTGGGGGTGAAGTTTGTCAAGTGACTGGGAGCCCTTTCAAAACGCCAACACAGACCCAGGAGACATCAGCTGTGATCATACTGAATGGCAGGCAGGCTTCAGGGGCCTGAGGGGGTGACTCCTGCTCCTGTGGGAGTGGGAGAGTCGAGGACCAGAGAGCTCAGCCTCAGAATACAAGCATATCCCATCAGAACAGAGATGAGCAGGAATTTCTTTAGCCATAGGAACAGAATCTGTGGTACCTGCTGCCACAAATGGCTGGGGAGGACAAGTCATTGGGTATATTTAAAGCTGAGGTTGATAGGTTCTTGATTAGTCAGGAAGTTGTGGAAAGAAGGCAGGAGAATGGGGTTGAGAGAGATAATAAATCAGCTTGAACGGTGGAATAGACTTGATGGGCCAAATGATCTAATTGTGTTCTTGTGTCTTATGGTTTCTGACTTGAGATTCTGTTCCAGTCACGCGAGTTGTGTTAAGGAGGTTGTGAACTCTTTCACATCCACTTGAGAGAGGGGTGGGTTATCAGTTTCCATTCTGCACCAGCACTGAGGTGATGGTTGGGCTGGCTGTTCGAGTCCCTGCAGTGCAGATAAAACACATAAACCTGACCCACAGGCAAGGATGCTGCACACTGAGCCCCAACGTGAAATGTCAACAACGGGAATTACTTCTCACCAGATGAAGACCCGTCCGCACAACCTAGCTTCTCTAAGAATATGGAGGCACTCATACCTGAGTGTAGGTTCCAGTTGCCGAGCGGAACCCAGCTCCTCCTCTGGGTCCTGGTATCCTGTGAAGGTGTAATACGTCTTATCCCACCGGATGGGTCGACTGAATGGAATGGTTCCATTTTTATGAGAGAAGTCCACAGCAACCTCTGACTGCTGCACATGGTCACTGGATAAATTGCAGCATTTCAAGATATTTACAACAGTACTGAGAAGGTCCTGAGTATGAAGGGTGAAGCTGACAATTCGAAACCCTGAAATAAATCATTTGCCTTTAACTTTCCAGCTTAAGCAAAATAATTGTTTATTAACCTTATTAAAACAAACTTACTAAAGCACATTGCGAAATCCACACAAGAAGAGGCGATTCAGCCCAATGACTACTCTTCAACTGGACCCATTCATCCTGCTCATGGTCCTGGACCAGGACTTAAACCAAACAATTCCTGATTCAGTAGCTAGGCAAGAGGTGATGGGCACAGACTTTGTTCAGTTACCGAGAAGCTGGGTCTGTTCTCCCTGGATTGGAGGGGATTAAGGGGTACACCACAATTGAGGTGTATACAATAGATACAGGAATTGTTTCCCAAATTAGAGAAAGATAATACTGGAGCATGCAAGTTTAGGGTATGGGGTAAGAGATTCAGATGGGATCTGAGGGGGAACCTTTTTACCCAGAGAGGAGTGAGTACCTGGAGAGCCCGCCTGACAGAGTGGTGGAAGTAAAGTCACCGACACCATGTAAAAAGTGTCGAGATCAGCATGTGGATCACCTGGTATAGAGTGCGATGGACTAGGTGCTGGGCAAAGGGCTTAATACAGATGAGTTCTCACTGGTTGGCATGGATGAGCTGGGCTGAATGGCCTGTTTCCACGCTGTACATTTCTATAGCTCTATGCCTCCAGTGTGTCCTGCTTTGAGACTCCACATACCAAAACCATTCTGACAAAGGCTTTAAGTCAAGCATGTTGCAAGTGCAATCATGTCAATGTGACAACTGACTTGACAGACCTGAAGTATTCACGCACTGAGCAACACTCGCATTGCCTGCGGTCTCTCTGACATAGAAAGTGAGCTGGGTCGGTTGAGGAGTTCTGTGCCCAGGTCGCTGCAGACACTCCAGATGGTTATTCAGCTTCTTGAGAGAATTCTCATTCACGTCCTGCACAAAAAAAACAGATTTTCTTACAGCACCTTGCAGAACTACAGTATTGTGCAAAAGTCTTGGGCACATGTATATAGCTAGGGTGCCCAAGATTTTTGTGCAGCATTGTAGTAATTTTATGCACTGTACTGCCACAAATATCAGACTTCAAGACATATGTGAGTGATGATAAACCTGATTCTGATGCGAGTCTCTATGGTGGGCTGAGAGTGGGAAGGGGGCTGTGAGAGGGGAATCATGGTTGGGAAAAAAGGAGGGAGTGGAAAGCACCAGAGAAACATTCTGAAATGATCAATAAGCCAATGTCTGGAATCAACTGACTTTGCCTGGCGTCTCAGGGCTGGGTGTGTCTGCACCCACACCACCCCCTGCCCCTGGCACTCCTTCTCTGCCACTTGTCCCACACCCCTCCCACGGCGCTCCGCCCTTGCCATTCCCAATATCCTTTGCTCCCACCAGATTTTAGAAACTTGCTCTCCACCCCACATTGACAAATACAATACTGTGAAGGAGTCTTAGGTTCCTTAGCTATATACATGTGCCTAAGACTTTTGCACAGTACTGTAACTCAAAGGATTTTATAGACGGAATAGTAAAAGCTGTTCCAATAACTGGCCTCTAGGCCCTCAAAAACCTCTCAAGGCATTAATTTCTTCAGCACAGCACCCACCCACACCACTTACCCTCTCTCTCGGATGTTGGCCAAAGAAATCTGGGTGTACAGCGAGGTAGAATGGCCTCAGTGCATTCATGGCATCAGTAACTGAGAAGGTTCTCACACAGCGAGCATGTTGATTACCTCCTGTGATACAAAGCCTGATTTAAGAAGGGAAATCATGGTTATTTGTGGATCTTCCTTGTTTTAATTAATTTTTTCCTAATGAAACGTGCAGCATTTTGAAGAAAATTCTAAGGAATTGCTACAGATAACCTCAATGTCAATCTGTTGAAAATCTTTCATCAAATTATTTTTGAAAACTCATTTTTCAGTACCCGAGCGTCACTGTCAAGACTGGCATTTATTCCCCATTCCTTAACTATCCTTGAGAAGGAGGCGATGAGCCGTGTTTTGAATTGCTGCAGTCCAGTGAAGGTGCTTACACAGTGCAGTGTGAGAGGGAGTCCCAGGATTTACATCCAGTAACGAGAGAGGCACGACAATAGATTTGCAAATCAGGATGGGGGTGACTTGGAGAAGAGCAACAGGAGGAGATATTCTCAAGCATCTGCTACCCCCGTCTTTCCGGGTGGCAACATTCCCAAGGATGGGTGTACATATGGGGTCAGCAAACAGACCTACAATTCTGGTAATCTTTAACTTGTAGTCGATATTTATAAGCTAGCTGCCTCAATTAAAGTGAACAGAGTACGAATCGACAATAAGAAGTTTCCAAAGCAAACTAGAGTGTACACGGGACAAGAGTGGTGGTGATTCAGCAATTACATTACTGGGCCAGTCATCAGAAATAGGGACCCCAGTTCAAATCCCACCACAGCAGTTGTGCAGCTTAAATTTGATTAATTTTTTTGGAATATAGTAATGAAGCCATAAAAACTACTGGATTGCCATAACAACCCATCTGGTTCACTGACGTCATTCCGGGGAAGAAATTTGCCCTCCTTACCCAGTTTGGTCTCCATGTGATCCACACAGAGGACTGATTCTTAAACGACTTGTGAAATGGCAAGGCAACAAATCAGTGTGATCACGACTGATTTACTGGTTGAAGGCAGCGACTCACCCCACCACCCCACCTTCTCAAGGACAGAAAGGGATAAATACTGGATTCTGAGAGACAAATTGAGCACAAGGACATATAATAACAGACATCAGAGATTCATACCATGTCCAACAGTGGAAATCAGCAATCCGGACAGATATTTTTGACTTGTGTTCGTTGGATATCCAACATCCCAGCTTTGCAGGCCGATCACCTTAACTGAACTCAACTCAAACAAAAGCCAGCTGGGTTTATGTATGGGAAAACTGACCACAGGCTAAGGCTAAATATTTTCAGAGGGCTAAGGACAGTTAGAACATAGAATAGTACAACAGAGTACAGGCCCTTCGATCCAAAATGTGGTGCTGACCCTTTAACCAAATCTAAGATCAATCTAACCCTTCCTTCCACTGAGCTCTCCATTTTTCTTTCATCCATCTGCCTCAAGAGTTTCTTACATGCCCCTAATTTATTTGCCCCTACCACCACCCCTGGCAGCGTGTACCACACACCTACCACTCTGTGTAAAAAACATTCTTCTGCCACCTCCATTCGAATTTCCTCCAAACACCTTCAAAGTTATGCCTCCTTTCAATAGCCATTTTCTCCTGGCAAGAAGTCTCTGGCTATCTACTCTATCCATGTCTTTTATCATTTTGTAAAGCAAATCAGCTCTCATATTCCTCCTCACCAAACAGAAAAGCCCTAGCTCATTCAACCTACCGTCATAAGACACGCTCTCTAATCCAGGCAGGATCCTGATAAATTTCTTTTGCAACCTCTCAAAAGCTTCCACAGCCTGTTAACTTGAGCTGCAACTTTGAGGATTTACAGATGTGAACCTCTAAATCCCTGTTTCTCCACACTGCTAAAGAACCCTGTCATTGACCCTGTACTCTGCCTTTGAGTTTGACCTTCCAAAGAGAACCATTTCACAATTTTACAGATTGAACTCCAGCTGCAATTGCAGATGACACCAAGATTGGTTGCATAGTGAACAGCGAGGAAGACTATCAAAGCCTGTAGAGGGATCTGTATCGGTTGGAAAAAGGAGTTGAAAAATGGGAAATGGAATTTAATGTAGACAAGTGCGAGGTGTTGCACTTCAGTAGGACCAAACAGGGTAGGTCTTACACAGTGAACGGTAAGGCACTGTTGAATGCAGTATAACAAAGGGATCTGGGAAGACAGATCCATAATTCCTTGAAAGTGGCATCACAGGTAGATAGGGTCATAAAGAAAGCTTTTGGCACATGGGCCTTCATAAATCAAAGTACTGAATACAAGAGTTGGGGTGTTATGTTGAAGTTGTATAAGAAGTTGGTGAGATCTAATTTGGAGTATTGCATGCAGTTTTGGTCAACCTACACAAAATGTATCAATACAATTAAAAGAGGGCAAAGAAAACTTACAAGAATATTGCTAGGTTTGAGGACCTGAAAAGTTGTATAGGTAAGGACTTTATTGCTTGGTTGGAGTGTAAGAAATGGAAAGAGAGGTATAACAAGTTATGAGGGACACAGATAAGGTAAATGCAGTCTTTTTTCATTGAGGTTGGGTGAGACTAGAACTAGAAGTCATGGGTTAAAGACGAAAGGTGTGATGTTTAAGAGGAACATGAGGGGGATCTTCTTCACTCAGAGTGTGGTGAGAGTTCGATTTCAACACTTAAGAGAAAATTGGATCCACACATGGATAAGAGAGGTCCGGAGGGCTACGATCTAGGTGCAGGTTGATGGGATGAGACTGAATAATAGTTTGGCATGGACTAGATGGGCTGAAGGCCTCTGTGCTGTACTGTTCTATACTAGACCTCTACTCCACCATTCCATTATGGCTGATTGATTATCCCACTCAACCCCAATCTCCTGCTTTCTCCTCGTAAGCTTTGATGCCTGACTAATCAAGAATCTGTCAACCTCTGCTTTAAATATATCCAATGTCATAGACTCCACAGCCATCTGTAGCAAGGAGTTTCACAGATTCCCAAACCTCTGGCTAAATAAATTCCACCTCATCTCTGTTCCAAATGGACATCCTTCTATTCTGAAGTTGTGCCCTCTGGTCCCAGACTCCTCCACACAGGAAACACCCTCTCCACATCCACTCTATTGAGGCCTTTCAATATTTGATAGGTTTCAATGAGATCCCCCCGCCCCCCCACTGGTTCTTCTAAACTCCAGCGAGTACAGGCCCAGGGCCATCAAATGCTCCTCATACATTAACTCTTTCATTCCTGGAATCTTTCTCATGAACCTCCTCTGGAACCTCTGCAATTCCAACTTATCTTTTCTTAAATAAGGGGCCAAAAACTGCTCACAATAATCCAAGTGCAGTCTGATCAATGGCTTATATAGGTTCAGCATTACATTCTTGCTTTTATATTCTAGTCCTCTTGAAATGAATGCTAACATTGCATTTATCTTCCTTACCACTAAATCAGCCTGCAAATTAACCTTAAAGAATCCTGCATAAGGACTCCCAAGTCCTTTTGCACCTGATTTTTGAATTTTCTCCCCACCTATGCCTTTATTCCTTTTACCAAAGTACGTGATCATACACTTCCCTACGCTATATTCTATCTGCCACTTCTTTTTCCATTCTCCTAATCTGTTTAAGTCCTTCTGCAAACTCCCTGCTTCAACACTACCTTCCCCTCTACCTATCTTTGTATCGTCTGCAAACGTGGCCACAAACCAATCATCCAAATCATTGACATATAATGTGAAAAGAAGTGGTCCCAACACAGACCCTTATGGAACCCCACTAGTCATTGGCAGCCAATCAGAAAAGGCCCATTTATTCCCACTCTTTGCCTCTTGCTAATCAGCTAATCTTCTATCCATGCTAGTATCTTTCCTGTAATACCATGGGCTCTTATCTTGTTAAGCAGCCTCATGTGCAGCACAAAGGCCTTCTGAAAATCCAGGTAAACATCCACTAACTCTCCTTTGTTACTCCCTCAAAGAACTCCAACAGATTTGTCAGGCAAGATTTCCCCTTAAGGAAACCATGCTGACTTTGGCCTATTTTGTCATGTGCCTCCAAGTACCCTGAAACCTCATCCTTAATAATCGACTCCAACATCTTCCCACTACTGAAGCCAGGCTAACTGGCCTATAGTTTCCTTTCTTCTGCCTCACTCCCTTCTTAAAGAGTGGAGTGACATTTGCTATTTTCCAGTCCTCTCGAACCATTCCAGCATCCAGTGATTCTTGAAAATTCACTACTAATGCCTCCATGATATCTTCAGCTACCTCTTTCAGTACCCTGGGGTGTAGTTTATCTGATATAGATGACATATCCACCTGCAGACCTTTCAGCTTGCCAAGGATCTCTGCCTTAATAACTACACTCACTTCTGCCCCCTGACACTCTCGAAATTGTGGCATACTGGCGGTGTCTTCCAGGGTGAAGATGGACTCAAAATAGTTATTAAGTTTTTCTGCCATTTAATAAGTATCTAAGCTCTATGCCACTTCTCAGCCAGCTCTGCACCCTAAAATGTCCTGTTGTAACCTACAACAGTCGCAGAAGAGATTTATGATAATAATTCCAAGGATAAGGGTCTTTAGTTAAATGGATGTACTGGAGAAGCCAGAATTGTTCTAAGAGAGCTTGCAAGAATTTAAGATCAGAAAGGCATAAACAGAGTAGGCAGATGTTGTTCTCACTGGCTAAGGGCTCAACAGTCTGGGGACACTGAATGGAGACGACTGACAAAGGACTAAAAATAACACGTGGGAACGGATTTCAGCCCCCGAGAAACACTGACTGGTGTGCTGGCATTTCCAGCATTCTCCTTTTTGTCCGGTTGAACAGCTCTGACCTGCACTTCGCCGTTTACATATTCCATTTTTGTGTTTTCTCTCAGTCTTTAAACGATTGAACAGGCAATTCTGTAAACAAAACAACTTGGGAAACACTGGCTTCGCTATCACATTTGACCTTTGTTTTATCCCTCCCTCTCAGCATTTCAAAACTCTTGTTTTCTCACTTTCTGTCGAAAGGCCTGGAACGTCGATTCTGTTTCTCTCTACACATAAGCTGCCTGACCTGCTGAGTACTGTATTTGCAGCGTCTACAGTTTTGATGTTCTGCTGTTGTGATTATGCTGACCTTGGTCGGGCATTGTATGTAGTGCCCGGGTCCGGACTGCCGACCACAAGGTTCAACATGAAGCATTTTCAGTATAAGGGGCCCGGGGTTGTCCCTTGGAGGGTTCGAGAGATGGGGGCTGGTGTTCAGATCAGGGGATAAGGTGGGAAGGGGGTCGGGGGTTAATCTAGGATCTGGAGCAAATAGTAGGAATGGGCTCGCTTTCACCTGTTCAGCGCCCAGAACCGCCGCAACAGCGGCTCGCCGCGGATCATCAGCCGCCCCGGTTCCGGACTCCCCGTTACCGCCGAGGCCTGGGGCCCCGCCGCCTCCGAGTCCGAGACCACCGCCAGGCCCCACCAATCAACCTGAACAATCGAGTCGGGCCGGGCCAGACGCAACCAATCGACCGCGGCCGGGCTGGCAGACTCACGCAATCGATCTGGCGGTGGGTGAGGTTGTCGCTGTGCTGTCAATGCCCGGTAGTCGAAGGCCCGTATCCGAACGGGGAGCCGTGTTTCAAAGTCGCCGTCCCCACAGTGTCAGATCCGAACTATTTTGGAAGCTTGAGACTGGTGGTAGTGGGGGATGACTGTCCGCTGCCAATGCCGCAAGCGCTTGAGACTCGCCTGCAGTCGGGTAGACGTGGAAGGTTCGCACGGCTGTTCAGGGGGAATCAGATGGCAGAATGGGGTCCTTGCCAAAGACGTAAACCACTGGATTTTATTCCCTGGAACGTATGCGAATGAGGGGCGTATAGAATCATGGGACACAGATAGGATGAATGCCAGCATTCGGGAATCGAAAGCTACAGAGCCTAGATTTACAATGAGAGGGGCAAGATTTTTAATACGAACCCGAAGGGTACCTTCTTCGTAGAGGATGGCCAGTATATGGAAGGTTGAGGCGGGTACATTAACCATATATAGAAGGCGGTACATGGATAGAAAAGGTTAGAGATAGGGACCAAATGCAGGGAAATGGTACTATCTCAGGTAGGCTCATACAAAATGCTGGAGGAACTCAGCTGTCGGGCAGCACCTATAGGAAGAAATAAGCAGTTGGCGTTTTGGGCCGAGACTTTATTCCTGTCCATAGATGCTACCTGACGTGCTGACTTCCTCCAGTAGTTTAGATGTTACTCTGGAGGCAGACACCTTGGTCGACATAGACAAGCTAAGTCAAAGGAACACAAACAAAATGCTGGAGGAAGTCAGTCGAGCACACATCTATGGGAATTAGTGATGTAGAATCTCAGCACGAAACGTCAACTGTTTACTCTATTCCATAGATGCTGCTTGGCCTGCTGAATTCCTCCACCATTGTGTGTTGCTTGGATTTCCAGCATCTCCAGATTTTCTCATTTGTGATTGAGCCAAAAGACCCATGTATCTGCCTATAAAACTCTGTAACACAGTGGGTCTAGCAGCACCTGTAGGGCAGAGATGGTTGAAATTTCTGGTGGAGACCCTGCATCAAGATGGTCATTGGCACCTCCTGAACAGTGCTACTTCACAAATGTGTTGTCTATGTTCATTTGATCTTCCCATGGATGCCGTACAGTGAATCCATTTTGTAATAGCTGACGTCTAGAACTTTATTGGTCAAAAGTTACAAGATTTACTAAATACAGCTGTCTACAACTTTATTAAACACACAAATAGTAAACAAAATCCCAGTCTTCTTGTGTCAATCTACAACCTACAGGAAAACTTGAGAGCAAGATTTCAATGTAAAACCACAACGGTGCTATTTCTGACAGTACCCCATGCTTTAAATTTCATCTCAAATTTTGTTTTCAAGTCACAGACTACATGAAAATTTATCATAGTTTAGTTACATTTTCTCAGTGACAGCTGCCTGTAACATACACAAAAATGGAATATCACACTACTGTAAATCTCATTGCATACAGATTATAAATATGACAAAGAAATATTTGCAATAATTAACATGTGGACTTTGTTTTTCAGAACATTATTTTAAACAATGCCGTTTTTAAGGCCATAGGATCCAGTTATAACAGCAGCAGCACAATGGCTACAGTGCCACACTTCCATCTATGAATGCCTTGTAAAAATAACAGCATTCATGGACTGGTCACAGTCAGATTACTAATTGTGTAATCTCTCTGTGTTATTTCAAAAGTACTTCATTGGTTGTAAAGTGCTTTGGGATGCCCCCAGTCGGTGAAAGGTACTGCAGGGCCAGTCTCTTTTGTAACAGTTCAAAACACTGAGAATACGCTAAAGAACTTAAATCTACAATCTGGGACATTATCAATCTAGAGTAACAGCATCAATTGAATAAAACAATCTACAACCTTATTACTAAATACACACATACTAAACAACCCCACTCAGAGACTGCAATGCAATTGTTTTAAACAACAGCTGAAAAAGCATCAATATATATTGGATATCCACCGTGTAACATTTGTACATGCAATGCATCTTGTAACAATAACTTCAACACAAATCCTGCAGGCTTTGGTCAACTATTTCTCTTTTGGATAAAGGCAGCTTGTGGAATGTGTGAGTGTTATCCAGACTGTTATAATCAAATAAATAAATAAATATTCTGTCACCTTAGTAGCTGACAAAAACTAGTTGAAATGACAAGTTGAAGGCCTGTGGGGCTGCATTGAAAATAAAACTGTTTCTGTAACATTTTCACTGCTCAGCTTTATCTCCCTTTTCTACTTATTAGACATTCAGCTTCCTTCCTGTCTGTCTCAAAACCTTTGTCCAGTCAAATGATCATTTAACATAGCTATTAACTAAATCTGGTTTGTATCTCATACATTCAGGAATTCATATCTAATTGGTTGCCTTAAATTTAAAACGTGGATTGCATAAGGCAAAGTGATCCAGCCAAAGATTAATCCCTACATAAGGGATGAAAGGCTGAAACAACACAAAATGCTGGAGCAACTCAGTGAGTTGGCAGCATCTATGGAGGGGAAAGGACAGAAAGTTTGGGTTAAGAGCTTTCAAGCGAGGGCAAAAGGCTGTTAGAAATGCAGAATGTGGAGAGTCTCTCAGCCGACTGTGACTGTGAGTAGCGGGGAGAAACTATCTTTTGGTCGTGGTGAAAAGTTGAAGTCTGACTCCACTGACTTCAGTGGGTTGGCAGAAGATAGCCCCACCCCTTTCAGAGCTCCAAGTTAGGATGCCTACTTCCTCCAAGATTCTGTTCTCAGCTTGGCCTCCATGTTAACACAAGAACATGTAGTGATGCAAGTAGAACTGGAGGACAAGTCATGAGCTGGGTGGCTTAGGCCTGGAGAAGAGAGTGGTGCAGACTGGGGGATAGATTGGGGCAGAGTTTATTGTTCACCATCATCATATTACTAATCACACAATAACATACGTGACCAATAAATAAGTTTCAAACCAGTAATTATGAATACCGGTTAAGAAACAACTGTTACAGTCTTACAATAGACAAGATTTTATGCTCAAATACAGCAATAAGGAGCATGATGCCAAATCCCAGGAGTATTCCTGCATTCTGCAGCAGAAAGTACGTTCCGTGACTGTAGTCATGGTCACCAGCGTCACTATGAAGCATTTCAGGAACCTGTAAAATGAGATGACAGGTAGAATGTGTCAATTTTATAATTCTGGAGAGCAAAGCAGTGGGGCAAGCTGGCCCCGATGAAGGGTTGATATTCTTCCCAGATAATGCAGTCTTGCCCCGATTATGAATGCCCAATTTCTAGATACATTGTACCTATGGATAAGCATTTGGGAGACCGGTGGATGGAAGGGGGTGGATTTTCTGGCTGGTGGGGAGGGGGCCATGCAGGCATCTTTTGCAGGGTAAGAATGGAGCAATTCTGCATGCGTTCTCTCTGCCCCTCCCTCTAGCTGCAACAATCTGGGTTGAACAAAGCTCAGACTACCTGCATGGTCACTGATAACTTCAAAGGAGGAACAGGCACACAATCCTAGTACCTAAACACCCTGGACTACTGAGCAGAGCTTGCAAGAAGCTAGCAGAAGTTTTGATCACAATCTTTCAGATATAATTTGACAGGAGTATTAGTCCAGAACAGCTGGAGGTTAAACTGTAGACTAACCAGACCACTATAAGCAGTGAAACCTCACAACACACAGAATTAATGCTTAACTGAAAATAGTCAAGCTAATTAAGGACAATCTATAGAGGTTTGTAAAGGATAAAGTATGCAAACAAATTATCTTTTTTGGGAGAAATAAAGGAACAAGGGATGTGGATTTCAAATGGAAGTGTGATAAGATACAGGAGATAAACTCAGTAATCTTGAGTTAGAAAGTAGTTGATTCAAGTCTCCTCCAGGCACATGACCATAGGAATCTATGCTGATAATCCAGTACTAAGGGAGAACTGCACCAGTAAAGGCCAAAACTAGGTTAATATTTCTGGGACTGTCTCCAGTGTCAGTATAGCTCTCCTTGAAGCAAAACCCTGAAATATATGTAACATTCCTTGTGTTCTACTGCAGCTGAATTTTCCCCTTCAGCTGTAGTGAGCATCATGCAATTTGCCTAATTATTGGCTGTACTTGCATATTAATGGTATTGCATGTACTTGGTAAATATTTGCACACAGACTTAAATCAGCTATCTGCCACAGAACAGATCTGTTAGACATCACTACACTTGCATCTTATTAGAAGAGGATGTTAACATTAACTAAGCCATTCTGGGATGATTTTCTATGAATAAGTTATAGTGGTATGAATATATATGAATATGTAATTCCTTGGAGTGCATTTGAAAATAAATCCCTATAATATATACGTACCATATCGACCAGAGCCACGTACAAGAACAAACCAGCAGTAATCGCAAAAATCCACGTGGAGACATTCTCAGCGTAATGTCCAATGGCTGTGCCTGTTATCATGCCCAGGTATCCCAACAAAGCAGACAGGACATTATACAGAATAGCTTGCTTGATGGTCATTCCAGCCTTCAGCAGCACAGCAAAATTTCCTGCATGCAAAGACTTATTTAAAATTTCAAAATATATCTTTTTCATTAAAAAAATATATATATACACAAGAAATACCAAATTACAAAAATACAGTGCAAGGTTATCTGTACATTTGTAGTGTAGCTCAATCCATACAGTCAGTGTTATTTGTTCTATACACCAAGCTGAGCACACTCTGTGTACAGAGCACCACCGCTGCTCATGTGGACTTCTGTGACAATATAAACTTTGCGTTTGAGGGACACCTACCATGGACTTAGTCCACTTGATGTCTAGTAACTGAAGCACCTGAGACTGTGGTCCTGCCTCACACAGCCTTTGCTTTGGCTGCATTCCCTGACAGTTATCTTATTGTTCTGGAAGACCAACAAGTTCCAGGCAGCCCAAGAGTTGGTGAACCTCTGGCAGCACTTGAATTTGTCTTGGTGCGTGCCCTGGGAACAGCCCACAGGTCAGTGCAGATGATCAGGGCGAACCGAGACAAGACAACCTACAGCAAAAATAGTGCAAGACATTTTGGACTCATTGTTCAAACCCATGTGTTTTCTAGGCCTTGTTGTCTTACACTGTGTAACACCACCTCAATGTGCAATGTATTGCTTTTAGACAATCGATTCACCTTTTAATAAGTGAAGAAAATAATTTGCCCAAGTCAGAAAGCTGTGGACTACAAAATCCTGGACGCCACTCTCAGTGCATCCCTTCAGGTTGTGTCATCTGTGGCCTTGGTTTAATAAGATTCCACTTAATAAGATTCCACAAGACTATCTGAAGAGGAACACGGAGTTCACTGTGTCCCGGAAGAATATTTATTCCAGCCTCACTGAAACATCTATGGTGGGAAACGAACAGTTGATGTTTTAGGTTGAGACACCTCACCAGGAATGGGGAGATGACCAGTGCTGATAAATGGTCATAACCCAAAACATCGACTCTTCATTTCCCTCCACAGGTGCTGCCTGACTCGCTGAATTTCTCCAGTGCCTTTGTGTGTTGCTCCAGATTGGGCAAGTGGAACAATGGATAACGTGTCTGAATATGGATAAGAAGATTGTAAGTCCAAATCCCACCTGGCTCAGTGACTTCCTTTGGCCAGTCTTTTAAGAACCACAACTGTTAGGCTGGGTAACAGCTTCTTTTCCCAGACTTAACATGCTGCTGCCACACAACACGCATTCACAACCTGCTCCCCAACCTCTCCTCGCTCCCCAACTTAGACACACGCTCACTCTACACTGGTCATTTTTCATTGCTGCCGACTCACATTTATACAACTGCATGTTTTATTATTATAGTGTCAGTAACATTATACTGTCTTACATAAATGTGCACCTCACACCTAATGTCAACCCGTAAATCTTCAGGCCTTTGTCACTCAGGGTCTTGTGACTGTATGTACTGGATTGTAACTATGTGTGCTGTGTGTGACTATATGTACTGTTTTTCACTTGTTCCCAGAGAAGCAGATGTTTTGTTTAGCTGTATGCATGTGTATGGTTGAAGAATAAACGTGAACTTGATCTGCAATCTGTGAAGCCTGCTGTACACAGATTGATTGATTTTATTTTTCACTTATCAGTGACTCAACTACATCCTGTTTCATTGACTGTAAAAACCTTGAAGCTTTTTGAAGATTCTAACCCACAGAGATGAGCTTGGGAGCATCAGTAGCTCTTCCTTCATTGGAAGAGCCTACAAAAAGTAATGGATACGACCCAGCCCATCACAAGTAAAGCCTTCCCCATCACTGAGGACATCTACATGGAGAGCTGTTGCAGGAAAGGAGCATCCATCAAGGACCACCACCATCCAGGCCATGCTGTCCTCTCGCTGCTGCCATCAGGAAGGAGGGAGGAACAGAAGTCTCAGGACCCACACCACGATGCTCAGGAACTGTTATAACCCCTCAACCATCAGGATCTTGAACTGGAGGGGATAACTTCACTCACCCATCACTGAACTGTTCCCACAACCTATGGACTCACTTTCATGTACTCAGAATCAGGTTTAATATCGCTCGTACATGCCTCCGAGACAGATATGACTGGATCACCGAATGCTGTAGTTTTAATCTACCTTCCTAAGCGAGCATAAAAGGCATTGGACTCGTCTGGGAGGTGGAGCATCATTGCCATTCATGATGTTGTGTTTTGCTTTGTAGGAAGTAATGACCCGCAAAAGCCTGTCAGAGTTGACCTGCATCCAATTCCGCCTCACCTCAATCAGAATTGTTCTTTTGCTCTTGAGACAACCCTCCGTAAGTCATATCTGTCCTTCCTGTATCTCCTGGGTGGCCAGAATTGAATGCCACAGATCTAGCCCTCTACATGATCTCCTGGTTCGTCCACAGCTTTTGACTAGGGTTTGTACGGTATGTTCTTGTAGGCATACACTGACTCACACAGGTTTTAATGAAGTCAGTGACAAGTGCGGCATATTCATTCAGACTCAAAGATGAATCCCTGAATATTGTCCAGTCCACCAATACAAAGCAATCTTGTAAGTGCTCCTTTGCCTCCCTTGTCTATACCTTTTTAGTCCACTCTACTGGTGCTGCACTCTTTAATCTCTGCCTATACTCAGGGAGTACAGCCAAATGATCAGACTTTTCAAAAAGAGTGTAGGATGACATGGAACGTGTCCTTGATGGTAGTATAACAATGGTTCAGTGTGTTGTTGGCTCCTCTAGTACCACAAATGATATGTTGGTGATAAATATTTTGAAACTTTGTCAAGCTGGTTCGATAAGCAAACTAACTCTTTATCTTATGTTCTTGATACTTATTGCTTACTTATTTTCCTTTTTGTATTTGCAGCTTGTTGTCTTTTGCACGTAGGTTGGGGGTGTTCTTTCATTAATTCTATAGTTTTTTTGTATTTACTGTGAATGCTTGCAAGAAAATGAATCTCAGGGTTATATATGGTGACCTATGTACTTCAGTAATAAATTTACTTTGAACTTTGAAACTCTCCCTATTGGAAGGTCCTAAAGTCCTATGAATGCTTCTGCATAGAACTGTACATTTTCCCCTTTGCAATCACAGCCAGGTATGTTATTGTGTGACTGTTCTGGTTTAAACACTTACCTAGTTCGTGCGGCAGCTCATGACAAAAAACTGCAACCGACGTACTCAGTCCGCTGGATAAGCCTCCAGTAAAAGCCGCTCCTGAACATAAGATTGAAACATTGATTATGTTGGAGTCACAAAAGACAAAATTAGCTTTAAACAGATGGAGCTAAACATAACATCAATGTGAATATGCTCGAATTAAAATAAATTTGTCATTATTCAATAGGAATTTTAAGCAGCAACTTTTAGACCACCACTCCAAAATAAACTCCCATTGAACTACAATTGATCCATGGAAGAGACTTCGCTCCAACAGAGGTTTTTCTCGCGCTTCCTTCATACATGCTGGCGAAGTATTCAAAGGGACATCAATTCTCTGTAAATATGCTGTAATTTAAGCAATTTAAAACTCAGCCATCGTTCCTGTGGCAGACATGGAGACTAAATAATTCAGAAGAAGAAACAAATGAGTGACTGTATCACTGACTGTGGTGGAGGCTGGTCCCCTGAGGGAGTAGGGGAAAGCTGGGACACAATGCTTGGGCTTGTGTGGGGCTCTGAAAGCTGCATGTAGAATGCTCTCTGAAATGGCCTAGAAAATGGATCCGTAAAGGGTAACAAATATGTGAACCCCAGATCTGGAATGTTGTTTTCATTTGATAAGTGGAACCAGAAAACAGTGAATAATAATTACAGACATATGCAAAGTCTATCTATTGCACAGGTTCATCCTTTACTTCCCACCAGTCAATGTGAGTCCTGAGCTGTGCTTCTACATAGTGCAACTTCCATGAAGATGTTCCCATTTCAGTAAATAGACACTATATGCGAGTATATTACAGGCAGACATTTATAGTTTTTAGATATTACAAGAATCAGGGTACGTGAGAATAACGAGACATGTTGATAAAACATCAGCTGTAACTTTACTGATGGGCACAGCTGAAACTGGGGCTGAATAAACTTCTCCGGCTCCTTGGACTCCTTTAGCTATTATCATACTTTTTAAAAACCAGTGCCATCTTTTTCCTCGCGAACAGACACGGTCAAATGGAATCAAATCACAAGAGATGCCTATCTGTGTACAAGCCACATGAGTAATCTAACTAGGATGGGCAGGGGTTTTCACAGCACGAAAGACTTGGGGATGCAGAAGGGTTAGGGAAAAGTTGAGGAAATCTATTTTTCAAATAAAGAACAACAGGGACTGAACAGAGCAACAGGTGATAGAAGCAGAAAGCCTTTCAGTGACCATTAGAATGTACCAAGAAGAACATCTGATGTGCCATAACCGGCAGACTAGAAAAAGTTATAGAATCACACAGCTTGAGAGCAGGCCCTCGGCCCCACTCAGTCATGCTGACCAAGGTGCCAACTTGAGCTGGTCCCTTTTGCCTGCCTTTGGCCCAATCCCTCTCAACTTTGCCATTCATCCACCTGTCTAAATGTCTTTTGAGCTATGTAACCTGTAAAAGTGGGAAAGTAGGGAGAGCTGGAATACCTGTTTATTTATTTAGCAATAAAGTGTGGAGCAGGCCCTTCAAAGCACACCGGCCCAGCAACCCCACAACCCCAATTAACACTAACCTAATCACGGACAATTTACAATGACCAATTAACCTCCCCCATATGCCTTCGGGCTGTGGGAGGAAACTGAAGCACCCAGGGAAACCCAATGCAATCTGGAATTGAACTCCACGCTCCAGAGCACCCCGAGCTGCAATAGCGTCATGCTAACCACTACACCACCATGGAGAACTGCACTGTTTTACTCACGTGGATGTGATGTTAACTATCAGGAGTCCATAGGGGCATTCAGTGCAGCAACTCCCACACCCCACACAACACTGTGCTGTGGAGTTTCTGCATCAACATGCAGTAGAGAAGGGCAACAGAGAGACACCTGGCATGCTCTGATGCTGAAGGATAAACAGGGATCCCAGAAATCCAGTTCCAAATTTGCTTGTGTAAAACGCAGAGATTTCATTAGCATCATTTTCAGCCAGAGCTGCACTCTGAACTTGCCCTATAATAACCAATCTGAACTTACAAAGACCAAACTTTCATCCAGAGAACAATTTGGATGTTTTAACTGAGTAGGGAGGGTGGAACTCAGTACCGGGTGGTGGTAGTTGAGGGGCTTCATTGCTGATGGACAGAGGGAAAGGGAAAGGATAAGGATATACCGCAAGTGCAGGGTGGAAGGAAGTTGTGAGCAGCATTAACACAAGAGTTGGGCTGAATGGCCTGCTTCTGTGTACATAAATCCTTACTGCCAATTTTATTTTATATTTTAAAATTCTGCCCTGAGGTCCACAGCTCTATGTCTTAACTGAGAGGAAACCTCTTCTTTCAAAATGCAACGAATATACTGCCTTGAAGGGCAGAAGTTGATTCAGTATTAACTGGCAAGGGGAGTAGTGTGGTTGCTTTGAGGAGAAAGGCTGCAGAGATCTGGCGCATGAGTAGGTGGTTTAGGACTAGCTGTCAGGGCACCGTGGCTGGCTTGGAATTATTGGCCAAAGAGTCTGCATTCGTGCTGTGTTGCTCTATGACTATATAGACCACTATGCTTATAACTCTGTCAATACAGAATGAACACATGGGTTGACTGCCCGTTCCCAAGCTGTTGTCTTTCACATTCACAGAATATATGAAGAGTAATTTCCCCTCCTGAACTAAATGTTCTCTTCAACCATAACTTTCCAGAACAACTATGTTTCTGTCACATGATAATCATCATACTGGAAGTAGTTTTGTATTACTGAATGAAAACGAGTCTCACCAATGGCCAAACCATCACTGAAGTTATGAAGCCCATCACCCATTATCACCATCCACGCCAGAGTTGCGATTCCTGCATCCTTCAGGTTCTCCTGCAAATAGTAGTGGCCGTGACTGTGGGGGTGGTGGTTCTGGTGGTGGTGGTGATGCAGAATGTGGTGGTAGTGGTGATGGTGATGATGGGAGTCATCAGCGTTTCCTATAGTGTCGTGGAAGTGAGAGTGGCACTTGTTCTCACAGCCTCGAGGCACATATGTGCTGTAATTTCCTTCTGGAAGAGCATGGGTAATCATAACTTCTTGTTCTGGAGTCAGTGAGTTTTGACTGTAATCCAGAGAGGGGAGGTTTGACTGATCCTTGGATTCAGCCTGAGAGTCATCCAGATCGGTAGACTGCATGTATTCTACATTTCAAAAAGACACACAGAGCGATAACATTATATGAAACAATTATGCAAGAATTCCAGATTAGTATACATCCATTTACAAATACAAATTATTTCATCCAATAGATAAGTAAAGAAGAAATTTAATGTGGGGGGTGGAATTTACACATAGCTCTCTTCAATGAGAACTGGGAAGTATTATGTATTGCTCCCTGTCTTTGTATTTCTTCAAAAGATATTTTTACTGAAAAGTACTAGGAAAAAAAATCATCAAAACTTACACCTTGTTTTCCTTCTGTGTAGCCTCCAACCTGATGGCATGAACAACAATTTCTCTAACTTTTGGTAATTTCTCTCCCCTCCTTGCTCCTTCTTTTCCGCCCGACTTCTTATTCTGGCTTCTGCCCCCTTCCTTTCCACCCCTGATGAAGGGTCTCAGCCCAAAACGTCAACACTCATTCTCCTCTGCAGATGCTGCCCAACCTGTGTGTCTTTTGTGTGCGAGCTGCATCTGCAGAATCTCTTGGTGAATTCATTGTCAGCTTGCCAGTCATACATGTGGTGCAGAAGGTCACTGATGGTGGCCAATGACAACACAGTATGTAATGACCCCCTTTTAAAGCTGAATCAATTAACAGTCTCATACCGGAAAACACACCCTGAGCACTAAGTAACATCAGTAAATACCGGATGGCTGAAACAATATTATCTGTTTTCCCAAAGGCAAAAGGATGCCACATTGCCTAAATCTTTAGGACACATTCATTGAAACACAGTAATTTCTGACTGAAATAGCTTCTGCTTACTACATCTTTAGATTCCCAATTCTCCATCCGCTGCTTCCTTTGTTCAATCTCTTCACCCCTTTCTACTACAATACATAATTTCTGCTATTTACCAGCTTCAGTAGTTTCACTCCAGCGAAACAAAAAATGAATCAAGATTTCCAGAACAATCCCAGAAAAAGCTTTGTTTAAACATCCATACAAAACTCTTGTTATCCTCTCAGGGTGTAGGATAATAGTAATCTCATCTTCAAAATAAATTTTACAAGGTATGCTTCATTTACCATTGGTGCAGTCACAAACCTACCTGCAAACTGTTTTAGAGATGGAGGCTCTTCCTTTGATAACTGTTGTGATTCCTGGGGATCCACATTTCTATCAACATCCATGTCCTGTTCATCCTGGTTAGATTTCTTTTGCTGTTAAAGCAAAATAATACATCTCAAATATTGTGAAGTACTGGTGAAATCACAAAGAATAAGTACAAGGCTGAATGTAGAAAATCACCTTATGGGTAGCTAAGCAGAGGTGCTCAGTATTTCAGTTTAAGAGGAGATCTTAATACCACCCCAACCAGATGAGATTTAATTCAAATATAATTGAAAGTACATAATCTGACAGTCCATCTAGTTGAAAGGTCTCGCTCATTCTAATATGCAAAATGCTGGAGGAACTCAGAAGGTCGGGCAGCATCTATGGAAAGGACCTTCTCCAGTCCTGATGAAGGGTCTTGGCCCAAAACGTCAACTATTTATTCCTTTCCATAGATGCTGCCTGACCTGCTGAGTTCCTCCAGCATTTTGCACGTGTTACTCTGGATTTCCAGCATCTGCTGAATTTGTGTTTAGATCTTGCTCATTTTTGCCTTGGGGTTGATAGAGACATGACATTATGTTATGGGCAGGAATCATAAACACAAGTCAAAGACCAAGTCTATCTTAAAGGGCATCTTGAGATGCTCCTTTCAGTAGGACTGATAACCACTTCTGTTTTCTTGGTTTTCATGTTTGGACCATGGAAAATGTTGAAGAATTCATATGCTAGAGTTATCAGCTACACTGGTTCTTTACATACTTCCTGCACCGCAGTTTTCAAAAGCTATTTAATACTTTAAAACGTGGAGATCCCAGTTCAAGAAAACCTTGTGTTTGTGATTAACCAGCTGCTGGGTTAAACAGGGATCTGTATTTTCTAGCAGAGAAGCTAAGGGTCTCTTTCGTAGTATTAATTACTGGACCTGAGAAGTGACCAGGCACTCCATGTCTCTGCTTCTGGTAAGAAGCCTTTGGCACTGGCCTTTGTTTTCTGTTTAGGAATCAACTGGATAATCATAGCAAACTGGATTAGGCAGTTAGTTTTTTCTCAATATTTAAATTTTGATTTAGTTATTTCCACACTATTGGTTGGTTTGAGATCAGTTGTCTTTAATTGTCTCACCCTTTCACAGGAAGCTCCAAACACCCCTCGTTTAGCAACAATGGGATTTGCATCTTTCTTGATTGGATCATGTTACTGTTTATTGCTTAAATTCAGATTGGCTGTGCATCCAGTTTGAAAAATTTGGTCATTTGTCACACAGGTAATGCAGATATCTATGGTGTCTCTTGCTTAGACGATGACAGATTAACAATTGGCGATGCAGGACTGGGGTATTGCCCTGTACATCTGAAGACCCGTGCTCAACGTTTTAGGAACAGCTTCTTCCCCTCTGCCATCAGATTTCTGAACTCATGAACACTACCTTAACATTTTACTTTTGCACTATTTATTTTTTATTGTAATTTATAGTATTTTTATTGTCAGAAAACAACAAACTTCACATTATATGTCAGTGGTTCTGATTGTGTAGGAAAGATTTGGGAACAGCTTCTTTCCAACTGTGATAAGACTGCTGAACGGATCCTGACCCGGATCTGGGCTGCAACTTCCAAATACCTGGACCTTTTTCTCGGTTTTTTTGCACTACCTTACTTTCCATTTTTCTATTTTCTATTTATGATTTATAATTTAAATTTTTAATATTTATTAATTTTTAATATTGTTAATATTTAATATTTGTAATCCAGGGAGTGGGAAGCACAGAATCAAATATCGCTCTGATGATTGTACGTTCTAGTATCAATTGTTTGGCAACAATAAAGTATAAAGTGCGAGGTCACACACTTTGGCAAAAGGAAACAAAAGTGGATTATCTCAATGGAGAAGAATTGCAACTATGAAGGATAGAAGGATCAAGTCATTCTAGTGCATAAATGATAAAAAGTTAGTGGAGGTGCGGGGATGGAGAGGACGTGTGGCACCAATTGACACATTGGCCTTTGTCATAAGGAGTTGCAGTTTAAAAATAGGGAGTTGCTACAATTGTAGAGTCAAAATGAGGCTACACCTGAAGAATTGGGGGGAGGCCAAAAGACATTCACTACACTAATTGGAGGCACAAGAGACTGCAGATGCTGAAATCTGGAGCAGCAACCTGCTGGAGGAACTCAGTGGGTTGAGCATCATCCGAGGTGGGAAAGGAGTCATCAATGCTTTGGGTCGAAACTCTGCATCAGTCCTTCAACCTTAAGAGTTCAACCTTAAGTGTGGAACATAGCTAACTCCCCCCGCGCCCCCCCCCCCACAGAGGCTACCTGACCTGTTAAGCTCCCCCAGCAGATTGTTTACTTCACCAGACAGATGTCTGGGATGAGGTCTGTCCTATCTATTATTAGTGGCTAAAGAAGCTGGAATCTGTAGTCTTTGAAGTTTAGAAAAACGAAGATCTTACACAAACATACTTAGGCAGCAAACCTGGGTAAATTTTGAGGAGGTTCCACTAGTGGGAAGAGTCTTAAACAACGGGACAAAATATGGGGCCGGGCATTTAAAGCTGAGGTGCACAGGGATTTCTTCAGAGGGTTGTTAGTTAAGCCTGTCAGCCGTACAGGGGCCTAGGCTGGGCGACAGCAGCTTGCCAGAGTTTTCTGTCCCGGGCCAGTTTGGTGGCTTATTGGCCTGCGGCTTCCACGGACTAGCAGCTCTCACCGTACAACTTCATATGTCTTCTAGGCGAAGACCCTTCCTCTCCCGGGGATGAGGTCTTGGGAGCTTTTGTGGGCAGTTTTGTGGCAATGGGTTTTTATGGGCTTGGATTGTTAGCCCATACCCAACTATCCTCCTTTCTCAGTCGGGCTTGGGACTGTCCATGGTGGAGTTTCAGAAAGTGGTGAATGTTTGTAATCCTCTACCTCAGTGCTGTGGAGACGGGATCACTGGGGTTATTTAAAGAGGATGTAAACATGTTTTTGAAATATTGGGGAATTGGGGTTGATGAGGCCTGGAACAGTTCAGCCACAATCATATTAAATGGTGGGACGGGCTTCAGAAGCTGAGTGGCCGACCCTTACCCCTTCTGTTGACTGGAGACCAGGCTTGGCATCAAACATACTGAGCTCAGGATTACCTACAGGTTCACTATCCTTACACACAGATAAACAAAGAAAACATTCAGTCTATTGCTCAGCTCCCTGATTTCTATTACATCCCTGCCTCTTCCTTCCTCCACTTGCCTCTCTTTGGACACCACCGTTTTCTCACCCAACTTCTCTTAGCCCATCACTGCACCTCTCTTCCCCTGCTCACTCTCTCTCATTCCACCTTTCTACCTCACCCTCTCTGACCTTCTATCCCCCACCCACATAGCTCCAATGACCTGTCACTCACACTCACTGGGGTGCTGCCCACCTCCTGCCATTCATTACCAACTCCAGCTCAGTCAAAGTCTCCCCGGAGTGAGAGGCTGCTGATTCTGGCAGTGGCTTCGGAAATGCTCCTGAGGATACAGAGACTGTACCCCTGTTCAATCTTCATGATCATTACCAGAGCCAGAGTGGTGCAGAAATAGGTGTATAATCAGTCCGGTTTATAATCTCAGCCTTTGAGGGGCCCAGTGGAGCCATCCAAACACATTCAGTGTCACCAACTAATCTTCCGAACAAAATACTAATGTACAGTATCATGTAAAATTTCAACACTAAACACAATTAAAGATATTCAGATATTTCAGAGATTAGATGCCTTGTTTTCGACTGCAATCACACTCACTCCATTTTAAATACACACTATTATCTGCAATTGATTAGTGTAAGGAAGTTATAACGTCCATTTGTAATGAGCGGTAATCTTTGACACCTTTTCAATCTAAGACTCTGACTCCAGTTACTTTATTCTCCCTTTCTGATTTAATTTTATTATTCTGGTTAGTTTGACCAGACCATATATTTTAGAATTTAGATGGGTTTGCCCTATCTAACCAGACTACTTGAATATGCTACCATGCATCATGTTCGGCCATTCACTTTGAACAGCTGTTTGAAGATTTGAATGCCAGTCCACATGCTCCTCAGAATTCACAATCTGATTCATATTTTGCTATTTTAATCATTCTGAATGGCAAATGCCTTCATTGTTTCAGTGTTCTGCCCCAAAGTGCTGATGCCTCAGGCAGATTTGGTCAGTACAACAGCTACCGAGTTAGGTATCAGCCTAAAGCAACAACCATGTTGGTTTCGCTGTAACTTCTTGCACAGAGCAGCTCGACTGGAGTACTGCATATCCAAGCAAGCTTGGGATATCAAGACAACCTGTAGCTGGATCACAGTAGTGAGGAGTTTGACCACAATTTTTGGCCGTTGCTGATGGGTGGAGACTGGGCAATAGGCCAAGATTTGCAATGAGCAGAGTGGAGAAATTATCAGTGCTATTCTTGTCTGAAATCAATGAGTCCATTGTTCAGTCTGGAAACTGATTACAATAATTTATTACAATCAGCCACTCTGCTCGTCCTCCCATTCTCAGAATCCCACCTTCCAGCAGTTTGAGGTTTCATTCAACTTCTCCTATTTACACTTCACCCAGAGTGATATTTTATTTGACAGCCTCGACAAGCCATCACTGTTTGTCATTCATTCTCTCCTGTTTTCTACCCTTTTGTGCCCTCCATCCCACCCCATCTTTTCAGCAACTTAACATTGCATTTACCCCAAATTTAACTTTTTCTTTTTTCAGATGCTGTCTGATCAGCTGTATTTTTCAGACCTATTGTTTTTGTAACTGAGCTGTTAGCAATTATGAAAACAGATTCAGGCAGCATCTGTGGAGAGAGAAGCAACGTTAACGTTTCAGGATGATCTCAGAAACAGACATTAAACATTCGCTCTGTTTCTATCTCCGCTGATGTTGCCCGAACGACCATTTTCAGTTTTTTCTGTTTTTAATACTTTGCTCTATAAATAATGCCTAACAAGCACTCAAGACTTCAAAGAAATCATTTTGTGTATGTCTGAATCAACACTAGCTCCTTAAATATTTCAATATTCAGATTTTTTTCCTTGATTTAAACAAAAGTGAAATGTTGTAAACTGAAAAGACTGAGCAAAATACATTACAGGAATGCTGGCAACATGTGGCACAGAGAGCCCTACTTGTAGCAGAGAAAAACTTAACCAGGTCCCATTCAAATACACTTCCATCACCTTTACAGGCAGCTCCTTGCTGCCAAAGTAACTTGGTCTGTTAAAAACATTCACACATAATCCAGAGTTCACCTGTGAATCACTTACAATCCCAGGCCCCATTGGCCAAATTTTGTCACTGGAAAATTTATTTTTATTTATTCATCCAAACATATTTCTGAAATCTCCTAACCTTCTCTGCTTGAAAAACTCAATTGTATCACTGAATTCCCTCATTATAATACAATCTGTATTGCCTGCTATCTGGATCCAATCCCTCCATTAATTAGCCATACATGAAAAGTTACAACTAAGGCAGTTTTACCTTCCCATTCAAAAATCCTAAAGGAGGAAACCAGACGACAAATATTCAAGACAATTACTATGGCAATAAAGTTATCCTTCCGCTCGTCACAGTGGTGCAACACTTTACAGTGCCAGTAGTAAGGCAGGGGTTCAATTCTGTTCGGAGTTTGTACGTTCTCTCCAGACCACATCGGCTTTCTCTGGATGCTCTGGTTTCCTCCCTCATTCCAAAGACGCACGGGGCAAACTTAATCACAAACAGGAGAAAATCTGCAGATGCTGGAAATCCGAGCAACATACACAAGATGCTGGAGGAGCTCAGCAGGCCGAGCAACATCTATGGAAAAAGTACAGCCGAAGAAAAACATCGATTCTACTCTTTCCATAGATGCTGCCTGGCCTGCTGAGTTCCTCTAGCATTCTGCGTGTGTTGCAGGGTAGGTTTAGTAAGTTGTGGGCATTCTATGTTTGAGCCTCAGTTGTGGCAGCGTGTTTGTGTCCTTGAGCAAGGCACTTAACCACACATTGCTTTAGTGTCTGTGTGAGGAGTGGCGCCCCACACAGACTTCCAATCTGCACCTTGTAAGGCATGAAAACGCCCGATGCAGGCCTCCCATGGTCTGAGTCAACGTTCCCTCCCCTACGTTGGCACCAGAAGTATGGCAAAACTTATGGGCTGCCCCCCAGCACAATCCTTGCTGATTTGATTTGACGCATTTCACTGTATATATGACAAATAAAGCTGATCTTTAACCTCTTTAAAATATTAGGGACAGAATGCACTGCCTTACCTTCCTTTTCCCTTTGTACAATTTAATTAAAGTTATCAAATGTTCGATGAGAAACATAAAGTAAAGGCCACCAAGAGCTGTGAGCCCCTTCCACACATAATTCAAATGATCGTGGTCTTCTTCAGGGTGTTCATGCTGTTCGGCACTGTGCTGATGGACACCTTGAGACTGGAAAGAGCATAAGTACTTGTTTTTAGTTCCAAAGTAATGAAGGAGTCCCACAAGCTTCAGCTTCTATTCTATTTCTAGCCCCAATCATTTTAGTACGTCTGAAGGGTAGACACTGTTATTACATTGGGAATGCAGCAGCAACCTTGCACAAAAATGTTGGTGACCAGGTAATCTGTTTGGGTGATGTCAGTGGTGGGGTCATTACCAGCAAGGATGTCTGGGAAAACCTCCTGTGCTCATTCAAAACAGAAGCCAAGGGATCCTTTACAAGCACTAAACACAGCAGATGTCTGTTTCACATCTCACTGGGATTCTGGCGATCATACAGGTGGAGAGAGAATGACCATGGGTATACCGGATTTTGAGTACAGGTGGTGGTGGGATTATCACAGGCATTGCTCAAGATCTAGTAACAAAGTACCTGAGGTACTGCCCTTTAAACCAGCACAAGGACCTCTTAACCTGGTGTAAAACCCTCCTTCAAATCAACCTTCTGATATGACCTAGCTATTGTTCATCACTCAGTCCCCCAGAGCAGCGGCTGTTAGGAGAACCTGGAATTGTCAACAGCTAGAGCAAAACATTCAGATGCTGAGACTTAAATTTAGGCAAATCCTCAACAAATATTGATATGGAAATGGTTCCCAAAAGTAAGTACACCTTTGTAAAGTAGGTTGCATGGTTCCAATAGATTAGTGCTCGCAGTGTTTTCAGCTGCGCCCTCAGTGGGCTCTTAGGTTTTGTTTGAAAAATTACACTTCTGAAAAAATAGATTCAACAAATAAACAGTACTTACGTGTGGCAAGAGATGTAAAAACGCATCCCCACTCAGTGTCCCAACAGCCAAAGCAACCAGGAACGTCAAGAGAAACTTGAAGAAAGTCTTATTCATTAAAGGCATGAAGATGATACCCAAAAGTGACAGCAGACTGATGACTGTGACAGACACAAATCCTCCAATCCAAGCTATCGTAAAACAAGGAACAGGCAGAAATAAATGCTTCATTATATCTTCCAAGAACAGAACTTCTAACCATTTCAATAAGATTTGATAATAATAACTTATTTACATAGCACTTTTCATATGGACAATGTAGTTCAACGTGCTTTACAATGAGATAAACTGCAAACATGAAAACAAAAGACAAATAGTCAGTTAAAAGCAAGGTTAAATAAATAGGCTTTGAGTTGGACTGAATCTCTATCCCTTATAGTTTTAGGTATGGAATTAGGAGTGTAGTTCAAAAAAGCTAACCTGCCAATTATCTTTTGAGGGAAATTGTTTAAATTTAAGAGACTGGTAGAAGACGACTTGATTATAAGACGAAAGCAATTCTGTGATGTACTTCCGTCCCAGACTATTGAGAGCTTTAAAAACAAGTAAGAGAACTTCAAAATCAATTCTAAAAGGTTCAGGAAGCCCATGCAGAGTAGATAGGATTGGAGTGATATGCTCCCTCATCCTGATTTTAGTTGAAAGTCTGGCAATGTCGTTCTGAATGAGTTGAAGTTTATGAATAGACTGCTTTGGAAGGTTAGTAAAAAGTATACTACACTATTCTAGTCTATTCGATAGAAAGATGTGAATTGATAAATGATTTGCTATTCCCTGTTCCTCACCAAGAATGCACCTTTGTAGTAGTGGATAATGTGGTACTGTAAACCATAATGTGTTTTTAAAAAAAAAATCCTACTTTCCTAAGCTAAAGCTGTTGAACGCATGGATCCTTTGGTTTCATAAAAAATGGTGAAACAAAAGCAGGTTATGCAAGATATTTCTAAATCTTTGAATGAAGTAATTCAGCTCTCAACGTCTAAAAGGCTTTGTGGGGAGCTTCACCAGAACAATGAGATATATATAATTTTCTGGATTATACATCAGCTGATGCTGCGTTTCAACCTGAAACACTAAAAAACAACCCCTACCCCCACAGTCCTGTTCTTTGCAGTAATGTATTGTAGTCATGTATAGCACTCAATAGGAGGCACTCAGCCAAATTACATGAAGTGACTTACCTGCCCCAATGGAATAGGTGGAATACATCTTTCCAGGTTCACGTCCGATACATGCCCTGCTTTCGATTTGATCCAGGAGGGCAGGGCAAAGGTAGCTGAACTGCTCAGCACTCAGAGTCGCATGTGAGGGCATTCCATGAGACAAGAATAAATGGTCTGCATTCAGGCACTGCAGGGACACAAGAGTACAACAGGCATGTCCGACAAAAACAATCAACTTACTTATCTGCCTACTCAAACCCCTCCCCATCTGCAATCTATTCAAGCTCATTAGAGTTAAGAGTTTTAAAATTTCTCACACAATGTTCTCTTGCAACTGACGACAACCAGAGCCACCAGGGGGAAGTGCAGAGGAAGACCAGACCTATCCAAACAATTACGGAAGCAGACTCATCGGGGTCCTACATCATTGCAGCAAGATTACTCTCGCAATTCTTTTGTCTGTCTACTTGCATGTTGTTCTTGCAAGTTAACTTCAGTGATCTGTACACAAGGACACCCATGTCCTGTTGAGCACCAGCACCAATTTATCCAGGCCTTTCAATCCCATTTTCTATTTCGATGAGCTCATATTTACAAACGTATTCACATACGTCCTTGCCCTTCATCTAATGTGACTCCAACACGGATGATATTAAACTGTCTCCACATTGCCCATGCCATGAACAAATATGAGAAGCTTACATTATCCACACCTCTGCTACCCTGTGGCCCCCTGCTCATTGACTTCACTGGTTCTAGCTCTCCAGCATCACAGTTAAAATTCTCCATGTTTTCAAATTCATGCCAACTCTCTTCCTCCAATCCTGCAATTCCAAAACTCCAGCAATCCTCCAAGCTTTTCATGTTTTCAACAGTCAAGGGAATCCCATTCCAAACATGCCTGCTTCTGCCGTTCTTCTCAGCGCTCCTCAAAATCCATCACTCCAACCAACCCCGTCACTCCTCAAAACCCATCACCCCAACCAACCGTCACTCCTCGAAACCCATCACTCCAACCAACCCCGTCACTCCTCAAAATCCATCACTCCAACCAACCCCGTCACTCCTCAAAACCCATCACCCCAACCAACCGTCACTCCTCGAAACCCATCACTCCAACCAACCCCGTCACTCCTCAAAACCCATCACCCCAACCAACCGTCACTCAAAACCCATCACCCCAACCAACCGTCACTCCTCGAAACCCATCACTCCAACCAACCCCGTCACTCCTCAAAATCCATCACTCCAACCAACCCCGTCACTCCTCAAAACCCATCACCCCAACCAACCGTCACTCCTCGAAACCCATCACTCCAACCAACCCCGTCACTCCTCAAAACCCATCACCCCAACCAACCGTCACTCCTCGAAACCCATCACTCCAACCAACCCCGTCACTCCTCAAAACCCATCACCCCAACCAACCGTCACTCCTCGAAACCCATCACTCCAACCAACCCCGTCACTCCTCAAAACCCATCACCCCAACCAACCGTCACTCCTCGAAACCCATCACTCCAACCAACCCCGTCACTCCTCGAAACCCATCACCCCAACCAACCGTCACTCCTCGAAACCCATCACTCCAACCAACCCCGTCACTCCTCAAAACCCATCACCCCAACCAACCGTCACTCCTCGAAACCCATCACTCCAACCAACCCCGTCACTCCTCAAAATCCATCACTCCAACCAACCCCGTCACTCCTCAAAACCCATCACCCCAACCAACCGTCACTCCTCGAAACCCATCACTCCAACCAACCCCGTCACTCCTCGAAACCCATCACTCCAACCAACCCCGTCACTCCTCAAAACCCATCACTCCAACCAACCCCGT
The DNA here is from genome assembly GCF_963921235.1 of Mobula hypostoma. Taxonomy (NCBI): domain Eukaryota; kingdom Metazoa; phylum Chordata; class Chondrichthyes; order Myliobatiformes; family Myliobatidae; genus Mobula; species Mobula hypostoma. The sequence goes on from NC_086097.1 coordinate 137,742,364, forward strand.
CACTCCTCAAAACCCATCACCCCAACCAACCCCGTCACTCCTCGAAACCCATCACTCCAACCAACCCCGTCACTCCTCGAAACCCATCACTCCAACCAACCCCGTCACTCCTCAAAACCCATCACCCCAACCAACCGTCACTCCTCGAAACCCATCACTCCAACCAACCCCGCCACTCCTCAAAACCCATCACCCCAACCAACCGTCACTCCTCGAAACCCATCACTCCAACCAACCCCGTCACTCCTCAAAACCCATCACCCCAACCAACCGTCACTCCTCGAAACCCATCACTCCAACCAACCCCGTCACTCCTCGAAACCCATCACTCCAACCAACCCCGTCACTCCTCAAAACCCATCACCCCAACCAACTGTCACTCCTCGAAACCCATCACCCCAACCAACCCCGTCACTCCTCGAAACCCATCACTCCAACCAACCCCGTCACTCCTCAAAACCCATCACCCCAACCAACCGTCACTCCTCGAAACCCATCACTCCAACCAACCCTGTCACTCCTCGAAACCCATCACTCCAACCAACCCCGTCACTCCTCGAAACCCATCACTCCAACCAACCCCGTCACTCCTCAAAACCCATCACCCCAACCAACCGTCACTCCTCGAAACCCATCACTCCAACCAACCCCGTCACTCCTCGAAACCCATCACCCCAACCAACCGTCACTCCTCGAAACCCATCACTCCAACCAACCCCGTCACTCCTCAAAACCCATCACTCCAACCAACCCCGTCACTCCTCAAAACCCATCACCCCAACCAACCGTCACTCCTCGAAACCCATCACTCCAACCAACCCCGTCACGCCTCGAAACCCATCACTCCAACCAACCCCGTCACTCCTCGAAACCCATCACTCCAACCAACACCGTCACTCCTCGAAACCCATCACTCCAACCAACCCCATCACTCCAACCAACCCCGTCACTCCTCAAAACCCATCACCCCAACCAACCGTCACTCCTCGAAACCCATCACTCCAACCCCGTCACTCCTCGAAACCCATCACTCCAACCAACCCCGTCACTCCTCAAAACCCATCACCCCAACCAACCGTCACTCCTCGAAACCCATCACTCCAACCAACCCCGTCACTCCTCGAAACCCATCACTCCAACCAACCCCGTCACTCCTCGAAACCCATCACTCCAACCAACCCCGTCACTCCTCGAAACCCATCACTCCAACCAACCCCGTCACTCCTCAAAACCCATCACTCCAACCAACCCTGTCACTCCTCAAAACCCATCACTCCAACCAACACCGTCACTCCTCAAAACCCATCACTCCAACCAACACCGTCACTCCTCAAAACCCATCACTCCAACCAACCCGTCACTCCTCAAAACCCATCACTCCAACCAACCCCGTCACTCCTCAAAACCCATCACTCCAACCAACCCCGTCACTCCTCAAAACCCATCACTCCAACCAACCCCGTCACTCCTCAAAACCCATCACTCCAACCAACCCCGTCACTCCTCAAAACCCATCACTCCAACCAACCCCGTCACTCCTCAAAACCCATCATTCCAACCAACACCGTCACTCTCAAAACCCTCGGCTGTTCGTCTAATATCGTCCATTGTCAGATACATTGGAGTCATTTGGGGGTGAGCTACCACATTAATGGTGCCACATAAATGCAAATTACTGATTTTGTTGTAGGATGACAAAGTTAGAGGCACCATAAGACATAGAAGCAGAATTAGGCTATTTGGCCCATCGAGTCTGCTCCACCATTTCATCAGGGCTGATCCAATTTTCCTCTCAGCCCCAATTTCCTGCCTCCCCAGATCTCTTCATGCCCTGACCAATTAAGAATCTATCAACCTCTGCCTTAAATATACATAAAGACTTGACCTCCATTGCTGCCTGTGGCAAAGAATTCCACAGATTCACCTCTTTCTGGCTAAAGAAATTCCTTCTAATCTCCGTTCTAAAAGGACACCGCTCTATTCGGGGCCTGTGTCCTCTGGTCTTAGACACTCTCACCATAGGAAACATCTCCTCCACATCCACTCTATCAAGGCCTTTCACCATTTGATAGGTTTCAATGAGGTCATTCTTCTAAATTCTAGTGAATATAGGCCCACAGCCATCAAACACTCCTCATACAACAATCCTTTCATTCCTGGAATCATTTTTGTGAACCTTCTTTAAAGCCTCTCCAGTTTCAGCACATCCTGTCTAAGATAAGGGGCCCAAAACTGCTCACAATACTCCAAGTGAGGCCTCACCAGTGCTTTATAAAGTCTCAACATTACATTTTTGCTTTTATATTCTAGTCCTCTTGACATTAATACAAACATTGCACTTGTCTTCCTCACCACAGACTCAACCTGCAAATTAACCTTTAGGGAATCCTGCACAAGGACTCCCTAGTCCCTTTGACCTCAGTTTTTTGTATTTTCTCTCCATTTAGAAAATAGTCATCATCTCATTTCTCCTACCAAAGTGCATGACCATACACTTCATGACACTGTATTCCATCTGCCCCTTCTTTGCTCATTCTCCTAATCTAAGACCTTCTGTAGCCTCTCTACTTCCTTAAAACTACCTGCCCCTCCACCTTCCTATCGTCTGCAAAGCCATCAATTCCATCATCCAAATAATTGACATACAACATAAAAAGAATCAATTCCAACACAGACCCCTGTGGACCACCACTAGTCATCGGCAGCCTACCAAAAAAGGCCCCTTTTATTCCCACTTTTTGCCTCCTGCCAATCAGCCACTGCTTTATCCATGCTAGAAACTTTTCTGTAATACCATGGGCTCGTAACTTGTCAAGCAGCCTCTTGTGTGGCACCTTATCAAAGGCCTTCTAGAAATCCAAGTACACAACATCAACCAATTCTCCTTTGCCTATTCTGCTTGTTATTTCTTCAAAGAATTCCAATAGATTGGGCTGGCAAGATTTATCCTTGAGGAAAGGATAATGACTACGGTCTATTCTATCATGTGCTTCCAAGAACCCTGAAATCTCATGCTTAATAGATGCCAACATCTTCCCAACCACTGAGGTCAGACTAAACTGGTCTATAGTTTCCTTTCTTCTGCCTCTCACCCTTCTGGAACAGTGGAGTGACATTTACAATTTTCCAGTCTTCTGAAGCCATTCCAGAATCTAGTAATTCCTGAAACAGCATTACTAATGCCCCCACAATCTCTTCAGCTTTTTCTTTCAGAACTCTGGGGTGTACAACATCTGGTCCCAGTGACTTATCTACCTTCAGACTTTTAAGTTTCCTAAGACCCTCCTCTTTAGTAATGGTAACTTCACACACCCCATGACCCGACACCTGGAACTTCCACCAAATCTCTTAGTGTCTTCCACAGTGAAGACTGATGCAAAATGTTTATTTAGTTTGTCTGCCAATTTCCTTGTCCCCCATTACTACCTCTCCAGCATCACTTTCAAGCAGTTGGATAGCCACCCTCACCTCTTCTTACACTTCATGCATCTGAAGAAACTTCTGGGATCCTCTTTAATATTACTGGTGAGCTTATTTTCACATTCCATGTTTATCTTCTTAAATGACTTAATTCACTTGCCTTCTGTTGGTCTTAAAGTCTTCCCAAAACTTCCCACTAATTTTTGCTCTATTATATGCCTCTTTGGCTTTTATGTTGGCTTTCACTTCCCTTGTTAGCCATGGTAATGTCATCTTGCCTTTAGAATACTTCTTCCTCTTTGGGATGTATATATTCTGTGCATTCCAAATTGCTTTCAGAAATTCCAGCCATTGCTGCTCTGCCATCATCCCTGCCAGTGTTCTTTTCCAATCAATTCTGGTCAACTCCTCTCTCATGCCTCTGCAACTCTCTTTACTCCTCTGTAACACTGATTCATCAGACTTTTACTTCGTCCTTCTCAAATTTCAGGGTCAATTTGATCATATTATGACCAATTTTCCCCAAGGGTTCTTCTTTCTTAAGCTCTCTAATCAATTCTGGTTCATTGCACAACACCCAATCCAGAATAGCTGATCCTCTAGTGGGCTCAACCACGAGCCTCTCTAAATCTCCATCTTGTAGGCATTCTAAAAATTCCCCCTCCTGGAATCTAACACCAACCTTTTTTCCCCAATCTACCTGCATATTGAGATCCCGCAAAACTGTTGTAACATTGCCCTTTTGGCATGCATTTTCTTATCTCCCATTGTAACTTGTAGACCACAACCTTACTAGTGTTTGGGGGTCTGTATACAACTCCCATCGGGGTCTTTTACCTTTGCAGTTATCCACAATGATTCAACACCTTCTGACCCTATGTCGTCTCTTTCTAATGATTTGATTTAGTTTTTTACCAAAAGAGCAACCATGCAACCACTGCCTTCCTGCCTGTCCTTTTGATACAATGTGTATCCTTGGACATTAAGCTCCCAGCTATAATATTCTTTCAGCCATGATTCAGTGATGCCTGCAATATCACGCTTATCTGTAACTCTGCTACAAGTTCATCTATCTTATTCTGCATACTGCGCACATTCAAAGATAACAACTTCAAGTCCTGTATTCACCCTTTTCCATTTTGTCTGCCTTTTATGTTGCAACTCATCCTGACTGCAATTTTGCCCTATCAACAGCCTCTCCTCACTACACATTGCCTCTGTTGTAAACCAGCTACCCCATCTTCACCACTATCACTCTGGTTCCCACACCCCTGTCAAATTAGTTTAAACCCTCCCAAACAATTTAAGCTAACCTGCCCGCAAGGGTATCGGACTCCCTTCGGTTTAGCTGTAGAGGTCATACCTTCCCCGAAAGAGGTCCCAATGATCCATAAATCTGACGCCCTGTCCCCCGAACCAGTTCCTTAGCCACGCATCCACCTGGTAAATCGTCCTATTCCTAACCTCACTGGCACATGGCATGGGCAGCAATCCAGAGATTTCCACTCTGGAGATCCTGTACCTCAGCTTTCTACCCAACTCTCTAAAATCTATCTTCAGGACCCCTCACCTCATCTACCTATGTCATCGGTGCCAATACACAGCAAGACTTCCGGCTGTCCACCCTCACCCTTGAGGGAATGCCATGGACCCGATCCGAGACATCCCTGATTCTGGCACCAGGGTGGCAACGTACCACTGAGTGCCCCTATTGGACCCACAGAACCTCGTCACTGTTCCTCTGACTACAGAATCTCTGATCAATACCGCAGTCCTCTTCACCTCTCTGCTGACTGCGTCAGAGACTCCGTCACGGTGGTCACCCCCTCGATATTACCTACACTTGTACACTTGTTATTGAGAGGAATGGCCACAGATTTACTCTGCACTGGATGTGCATTTCCCCTCCTCCTCCTGACAGTCATCCAGTTACCTCTCTCCTGCAAACTAGAGGTGACTAATTCCCTGTAGCTCCTCTCTATCACCTCCTCATCCTCCCGCATGAGTCGAAGGTCATCGAGCTGCAGCTCCAGTTCCTTAATACATTCTCTCAGGAGCTGCAGCTCGCTGCACCTGGTGCAGCCATGGTTATCTGGGAGACTAGACGTCTCCCAGACTTCCCACATCCCACACGCAGTACAAAACGCTACCCCGGGAGCTATTCTCAGTAATCTATTATGCCCTATAATAGACCATGAATGAACAAAGAAGGACAGAGTGAGAGTAACTTGCAAGACAACCCACCTCCCCCAGGCCCGATGAGCCAAAGCCACTCTGAACACGGGCACACTCACAGGAACGGCCATTCCACTTGCACCGGCGCCATTTTAATGGGCTCTTTTTAATGAATTGGTTGCTCCTCAACTCAGAGAAGCCACCGTGAAGCTCTGCCTTCAAAATCTCGATCACCTTCCCGACTGAAAGCTAGCTCTTACTACGCATCCCTGACGTCGGTTATCCCTCCCAACCCATTCTCTTGCCTCCTCCCCACAAACCTTTTGACACTGTTAAGAGAGTGAAAGACACCAAGAATCTTACCTCTTCTTTCTTCAAATCTTTATCTACATGCTCTTCAGGCAGATGATTTCTCTTCTGGGCCTCTTTGGCAACCTCGTGTGTGGAATATGCAGGCGGCAGTTGTCTCCCTGCATTGCTGGGGTACCGAACTGTTGTGGCAAGCTGGGCACCCAGCTCAAGGGGTGCCGATGGTTCAGTTGGCAGGGACACTATACTGGGAGGGCTGCGAGCCGGCCTCACGTGCTGCTCTTCTCCAGATTTATCGCTAGACAAGACCAACTTTGGGAAATGCCCAACCTCTTTGGGAGTGGTCTGCAAGCCGATTTTCAACTGGATCTGTCGGCAGCTGGGACAACAGCGGTGACGGATGGTTCCTTCCGCTAACACTGTGCGTTTCTTGGCGACGTGGTCTACGTGCTCGTGGTTGGTTACCATCGTCCTAATCCCTCCGACCCCGATGTTGCACAGTAACTTCTCCAGTCCCTCCATCGTGAGTGTACCATTTTCACCATATTGACTGAACAGCTTGTGCAGGTAATACTTCTGCTCAAACTTTGCCTTGTGCCTGTCCATAGCCACAGACGTTGGATCTGGCTGCTCGATGTGGTTATGCTCGCCAAGCACAGGACATTCTGCATCATGATCGGCAAGGCCACTGCACTTGTTCCAAAGGAGGGTCAACAGGCATACCGAGAGAAAACTGAGGGCACAAATCCTTCCTTCTGCCATTACTCCTGCCAAAAAAAGGAGTGATTATACACACGCCGTCAGAGGAAATCCACAGTACAAGAGAAAATCTGCAGATGCTGGAAATCCGAGCAACACCCACAAAATGCTGGAGGAACTCAGCAGGCCAGTCAGAATCTATGGTTACTCTTTTCCGTAGATGCTGCCTGGCTTGCTGAGTTCCTCCGGCATTTTGTGTGTGAGGACTATAGTACAACAGTTTAAAGGGGCTTGCAACTTTCCAACAAATTCAGATTCTGGTAAAACGTTCAGATCACCTGTTCCATTCACTTGTTGGGACGTTTTATTGGTACCTCAGATTCATATAAAGTTTATGGCACAGAAGTCCTTTATGTCAATTTTCAACTCCACCTTCCAGCAGGGGGTCCCTGACCCTGCAGAGTATAGCTCTTCAAGTACGTCTCCAATATTATCCGGGTGTGCTGAGGTGTTCTCACCCCTTCAGACAGCAAATTCTAGATCCCCACCACTCTCCAGATCAATTTTGTTTCTTCGTCTCCGCTATAATTATTCTACAAATTACATCTATTCTGTCTGGCTTTTGATCCCTCCACTCAGATATTTAGTTTACCTTAGTCCATCTAATAATTTTATACATCTAAATTAAACTTCTTCAAAAACAAAATGACCCAGTCTACCTTTCCTTAAAGCTAATTCTTTTTCCCCCCAGCGATGTATCCAGTATACCTGATGCAGTGTTTTTATAAAGTGACCAGAATTGTATTCAATTTGTGACCAGCTACAGTTGTATTCAGGTCTAGCATGACCTTCTAGCTCTGTATTCTGTACCTCAGTTAATAAACGGAGCATTCTTATTAACCTTTGAGGATGTCCCCTGCTTCTGCACATCACTCAATATTCTGCCTCATACTTCTTCATGGAGTCACACAATGCAGTGGTGTCCTCCAGCCCAGATATCCCACCCTGCAAAAACTCATTTCAGGGAGGTAGCACCCCCCTCCCCCGGTCGACCTCCAAGGGTGTATGCAATATTTTGTTTAGTGATTATGTCTAATCTGTAAACCAAGTTAGGTATATGCAGAAAATCTGACATTAAAATAAGTACTTATACTATCATGTTTATTCTATTACAACTTGAAGCAAGTCTAAAGGGAATTTGGCCTCATCACATAGGACATCAATAGAGCAGCTAGCTAGCCAACCAGTTTAAATAACGTTAGCTATGCTAATGAACAGATGACACATGTTAAACTCACCTCAACAAGTCTTTTACATTTTAACCCATCATGGGCAATGGAAAAGTCACATGTTGTGAACAGTGCAGCGAGCAACACTGTCATTATTTTTGAGGTCCACCGTAAAGCCTGCCCACAGAGAAAACTGATAGGTCTACTTAGCACGAAGAGAGACCGATCAGGATGCTCACTCTCCCACTCACTCTCAAAAAAATCGATTTCCGGGATATTGTATATAATTGCCCGGCATCAGGGAGCCTCTATCGACATGCGGGAGACTCCCGGAACTTCCAGGAGAGGTGGGATGTCTGCCAGCCATTATGTTCATGCTACCTACTACACCCATCTACATTAATACCTTTATTCTGCATTCTGCTACTGCATTTCCCCTGTAATCTCCGAAAACACTTATGTTTTGGATAGCAACACGCTTAAAAATCATTGCTGAACGCAGCAGGCCAGGCAGCATCTCTAGGAAGAGGAACAGGATATGTTTTGGATGGATAGCTTGCAGAGTTGTTTCTTCACTGTGCCTCAGTACATGTTTAACAATAAAATACATTCTTCCGTGGGGGGTGGGGGAGTCTCCATTCTACTGCTCCCACCCCTATCAACTTTGTCAATCTGCATCGGCTCCTCACAGCCTCCGCTCCAGGGAACATCTGCTCGACCCCGTTGAGTACCCTCGAGGCCAGTTCCTCGTTAATGCCCTGCACTGATGCCATCTCTCCTCCCCTGAAGCCGGAATATCCGCAGCGCCCCGCGGAACTCCCCTTCAGGATCAGCGGGCACCAGCTGTAGCGCGGGATCTTTCACTGGGGACAGGCCGAGAATTTAGCCCATCTCCCCCTTCCCCTCCCCGGGACACCAAGGTGCGGGGCCCACCGCCGTCCTGGCCCGGCCCAGACCCACTGGACTGTAGGTGGAGACTGATTGCCGGGCTGCTACCACCATCCCAAGCCCCGACTCACCCTCGCCAGGCCCAGCCGACCCCAAGCGAAGAAACCGAAGCTCAAAGAGCGGGACCGCGATCGACTCTCACAGCCTGGGAGACGCGTCACGACTCCGTCCGAGCCGCTCAGCAGCCCCACCAAGTGGTGACGCCTGTAACAGCAGGAGCCGGTCACAACGCGCCTTTCCTGCTCAGCAGCCCCACCGAGTGGTGACGCCTGTAACAGCAGGAGCCGGTCACAACGCGCCTTTCCTGCTCAGCAGCCCCACCGAGTGGTGACGCCTGTAACAGCAGGAGCCGGTCACAACGCGCCTTTCCTGCTCAGCAGCCCCACCGAGTGGTGACGCCTGTAACAGCAGGAGCCGGTCACAACGCGTCCCCTTTCCCCCTTGCTCAGCAGCCCCACGTAGTGGTGACGCCTGTAACAGCAGGAGCCGGTCACAACGCGTCCCCTTTTCCCCTTGCTCAGCAGCCCCACCCAGTGGTGACGCCTGTAAGAGCAGGAGCCAGCCCTCTCCCGCGCTCATCAGCCCCATTGTGTGGCAGCATCCATTACAGAAGAACACACACAAAATTCTGGAGGAACTCAGCAGCCCAAAGGTAGTAACACACCTAAAAGTTGCTGGTGAACGCAGCAGGCCAGGCAGCATCTCAACAAGAGGGTACGAGGGAGAGGTGGGGCAATAGCGGAAGTTTCAGAAGTCAATGTTCATGCCATCAGGTTGGAGGCTACCCAGATGGAATATAAGGTGTTGTTCCTCCAACCTGAGTGTGGCTTCATCTTCACAGTAGAGGAGGCTGTGGATAGACATAGCTACTAGCTCTTCTTTCAGTTACTCTCGGCCCGAAACGTTGACTGTCCCTCTTCCTAGAGATGCTGCCTGGCCTGCTACGTTCACCAGCGACTTTTATGTGTGTTGCTTGAAATTCCAGCATCTGCAGATTTCCTCGTGTTTGCAAGCCCAAAGGTAGCATCTATGGAAAAGAGTAAACAAGCTACGTTTCAGGCCAAGACCTTTCATCAGGACCAGAACAGAGTCCCAATGAAGGGTCTCGGCCTGAAATGACGACTGTTTACTCTTTTCCACAGATACTACCTGGCCTGCTGAGTTCCTCCAGCATTGTGTGTGTGTTGTTACTTTGGATTTCCAGCATTTGCAGATTTTTTCATGTTTGTGACTGCAAGAGAACCTTGTCCTCAGCAGCCCTTGCTGCACAAGAGCCTCCATTTTCATCATAAGACAATAAGGGAGAGAAACGGGAAGAGGACATTTTGCCTTGCACGGCTGTTCAGAAAAAAAATCAGTCTCATAGTCCCATCAGCCCAAAAATAGGCCCTTGAGGAACCTTTCTACACCAATACTGCACTTAAAATCTGTTAATTTCCCCACATTCCCCAAGTTTTACCACTCACCGGCACTACGGGGGCATGGTACAGTTGTCTATTAACCAAAGAGAGCTATACTTGGCTTACTTATCCACAGAAGCACTTGTGTGTGTGGTTCTCCAGTACAATGAAGATTATCTGTGAGGAAGAAGGGAAATAAGGATAATCCTGGAAATTACAGGACATTGAATCTCATATCAAGGGAAAGATGATTTTGTCTACATGGACTTTTGTAAGGCATTCAGTCACATCTCTCATTGGTTTCATTTCTGGAGATACAGTGCCCAATGTAGGACATGATTTCAGCTTGAGGCCGTATGCTTTGTGGAGTACTAGGAAAGGAAAGCCAGCTATGAAACCCTTAAAGGACTGGAAGCCAATTCATTCCCAGAAGGTTTTAAAGACGATAGTTGAAACAACAGTAAGTGATAGGGATTGTCTTCCAAAATTCTACATTCTACAGAGGCTCCCATAAATTGAGAGATGTTTCTGAAGAACCAGATCCTAGTGCAATTTGCTACAAATGCTCGGTCTGCAGAGGAACATACACTTTGTGGTGTCTATGGAAACATGTCCAGAAGTCGGAGGCCCAGGGACTGCAAGTCTGAGAATTGTGTCGGGCATGATACCTCAGGCTGGCAAGTTCTGGGGTTGGAAACCCGTGCAAATCCAGAGTCCAAGGCCAGGCCGTAATCGGCGAGTCCTGGGGTTGATATCGAAGGTTGAAGCCCGAAGGTCGAAGTCTAAAGTTGGCGAGGTTCAATGCTCAGTTAGTCTGGAAATTAGAAACCCGATGTCTGCACGTCCAGACCAGGCACTGTAGGTTGGGAGCCGAGAGATGGCGTGTTCCGGGGCTGAAGACTGTTTGTGTGTGGGGAATGGAGAAAGGGGTTTGTTGCGTCGCTATTGCTGTTTTTGCTTGTGTTTTTCAGTGGAACATGGTGGGCGTGCAATGTTGACACTAGATAAGGTGACGCTTGTGAACTGCCCCCAGCACATCCCTCGGTTGTTAACTCGAACTCCATCTCACTGTATGCTTTGATGTACCTGTGATTAATAGGTGAATCTGAATCTGACAAGCGAAGCAACAGCCCGAGTCACAGAATCACAGCTTCCCATCACACCTCTGGGCATGCCCTCCGCCATCAGCAGGACTAGTCCAGCAGACAAGTGGCACAGTGGACTTAGGCAGGAGGGAGATCGCAGGCCAAGAGCTCAAAGTTTTCCCTCTTTCTCTTTCCACAGATGCTGCCCATCGGGAGTTCTTCCAGCATTTGTTGTTTGCTTCAGATTCAAGCAGATGCACCCATATTTGTTTTCCATCCTTCATGGAGTCTCAGGGCATCGGGCCGTACATGGGAGAGGACAACTTTCACTTCCTCTCAATGTTGAACAACATTCAGAAGAACCAGTGAGAGTAACTGGGTTGGGAGCTCACCATTCATCACTCAGAGCGGCTTAGGAGCCGTTGTACTGATTTGTAGACTCAGATGGTGGCACGGTAGTGTGGTGGTGATCACAACACTTCACAGGACCAGAGACCCAGGTTCAATTCCCGCCACTGTCTGTAAGAATGTTTGTACGTTCACCCTGCGACCGTGTGGGTTTCCTCCAGGTGCTCCAGTTTCCTCCCACAGTCCAAAGACGTACCGGTCACTGTAAGTTGTCCTGTGATTAGGCCAGGATTCAAATTGGAGGGTAGCTCCAAAGACCTGTTCCTCGCTGTATCTCAACAAGTGAATAAAATTCAGGCTCAGACCTGAGGACGTCTGCCAGGACTGGGTCTGCAGGAGGCAGCGGGTGAATCAACGCGAGGAGAAAACTGAACTTCATCCTCTCTGTCCCCCACCAGCGCCGGAGGCACCTGACCGCAGGGACAGAGGTGACCATTGCACCGGCCCTATGGGGCTCTCACAGCGGGGCGCGGTGACCGGACGTCCCGCCCCATCGATCGTGGGGGCGTGGGCGGGGCTTGGTGGTTAGGGGCGGGCCGTGTGCGCGGGGGCGGGGCTTGGACCGAGGCTATTTTGAGCCGCGGCTCCGACTCGCTGCCGTTCGGAGGAAGTGATGTTATTTTGCTGCGTCTCCCCCGTGATTGGTGCACAGTAAACGGGTCGTTAGCGACGGTGATGGCGGAGCCCACAGCGACGGCGGGAACGGGGGGTGAGGTCGGGGATTGGGTCCGGGATTTTGGAGGTGGGCACCGGGCCGTGGATATGGGGCTGTGGTCGGGGCTTCGGATATCCACGTTCCTGACACCGCAGCTCGGACACTCGTGCCCTCCCCCTCTGAGTACATCATCCCCGCTCTCCCCCGAGCCGGACGCTGCCTTTGGTCCCATTTCTCAGTTTGTGTGGAGCGGAGCCGCTGTTGTCCCAGTGTAGTCACCCATTTGTCGTCCTTTCCCGGTATTAATCTTCCTCAGAAGCCAAACGTAAACGATTTTCTCAATTGCTGAATTAATTATTTCCCTATGGCTCATGTCTGTGACCCCACTGAATTCTTAGGCTGATACCGAAAGGAAGTGCTACGACGAACTTTATTGTGTTTGTAAAGTTTACCCGTAGTTTAGCTGTACAGTATTTATTAAATTTCCAAAGAAATTATTAACTCTTTATCATGTGTAGAAACTAGTCACTAGAGTTGATCTGTTAAATGTTTGACTTTGCGTTGTAGATCAGGGCACTGATGTGAAAACGGAGAACAACTCTCTGTCACCAGGAGTTGCTGACCATGAAAAGGAGCTTGCAAACAATGCTTATCAAGCTTACACAGTAAGTATTGGCTTGTTGAGAATCACAGAGAAACAGAGGCTGTAAGTCATACCTGTAAGCATTATATTTAAATTTTACCTTTCACTTTCTTTCTCATTTGTTGATCTTTATGATATAACGACTAAAACAGTAGCTGTCCTATACTCAAAAAGTCAGGCAGCACCTGTGCGGGGGGAAGTGGAGCTAATGTTTCAGTTTAATAATGACCTTTCATCAGAACTTGGCCTGTTGATTATCCCCAATTTTTTCTGTTTTTATTTCAGATTACCAGCAACTGTCTCTTTTTGTTTTCCAGTATTTCTTCCTTTTGGGTTGCTGTTACTGTCTCTGCCTGCTATACACTTTTACTAAGCACCAGTTCCTGTAAAAGAGCTGTAGTATGACATGAAGAAAATAACACCATGCTGTTGTGCTGATTAGCACGGGAACTCCAAAAATGTTGTTTGCTAATTGCTCTTCCATGTCGAGAAGCGAGAAAACCTGTCGTAAGGACAACACGGAAACTGGCCCTTAGGGAAAATCTGTCGTAAGGACAACACGGAAACTGGCCCTTAGGGAAAATCTGTCGTAAGGACAACACGGAAACTGGCCCTTAGGGAAAATCTGTCGTAAGGACAACACGGAAACTGGCCCTTAGGGAAAATCTGTCGTAAGGACAACACGGAAACTGGCCCTTAGGGAAAATCTGTCGTAAGGACAACACGGAAACTGGCCACTAAGCCCAAATTGTCTGTGCCAGCTAATGTGTCCTGAGCTAGTCCCAATTCCCTGTGGTTGATCGCTATCCCTCTAAACCTCTCCTGTCTACACACTGACCAAATGTCTTCTAAATGTAATTGCATCATTTCCTCTGGCAACTCATTCCATGTACACACCTCCCTGTATATGGGGGAAACCCGTCCCTCAAGTTCCCTGTAAGTCTTTCTCCTTTCAACTTAAACCTATGCCGTCTGGTTTTAGACTCTCAAAGCCTGGGGAAAAAAGCTGACTGTCCACTTTACCTGTGACTCCCATGACTTTATAAACACCTGTTAGCCTCCTTCACTCCAGGGGAAACAGTTCCAGGTTACCCAGTCTCTCCTTGCAGCTCAAATCTTCCAGTCCTGATAACATCATTGCAGCACATTTTCTGTGCCCCTTCTAACTTAATCACTTAACTTCTATAGACGGGTGACCTAGAGCAGAGGATCCTCTGTAAAATGCACTGATTGAAGTGACTCTTTTGGCCCATTACTATAAGCCCTTCAGATCTGTTAAAATAAAAAAGGATGTAAACTTCTGGACCTGTGAAGCTCCATAAAATAGCTGTAGAGATCAGGAGCGTCTTATTGACTCTACCCCTGTCCAGAGAATTTCCTGTGTAATTGATACCTTTAATGTTGTGGCAAGCTGAAGCTACTTTTCTTTGCTGTTTCCTAACAGTCTTGTTTGACCAGTCAGGGTTGTTAGCCCTGAGTTGAACCCCTGAAAGTGAAGGATTGGTGGACCACTCTTAGTCCAACCTCCACCCCTTGACCAATTTGCCGTTCAAAGTAAATTTTATTATCAAAGTGCATATATGTCACCATATACAAACCCTGAGATTCATTTTCCTGCGGGCATACTCAGCAAATCTACAGAATAGTAACTACAACAGGATCAATGAAAGATCAATCAGAGTGCCGAAGACAAGCTATGCAAATATAAAATAAATAACAATAAGTAATGAGAACATGAGATAAGGAATCCTTACAGTGAGATTATTGGTTGTGGGAACATCTGAATGGATGGGCAAATGAGTGTAGTTATTCCCTTCCATTCAAGAGCCTGATGTTTGTGGGGCAGTAACTGTTCTTGCATCTTGTGGTGCGAGTCCTGAGGCTGTTGTACATTTTACAAGTGCTTGTTATGGTGACGTGCAGAACCCCTGTACGATTTCTCCATTTCGTATAGACAGTGTCATGGATAAGTAGTTAGTTTACCTAAAGCTAATGAAAAGTGTAGCTTTTGAAGTTTGACATAGCGCTGTAAGAGGGTAGCATGATGACATGGCTAGTAGAGAGGGTCCAGTGACACAGATTCAGTCCTGATCTCCAGTACTGTCTGTGTGGAGTTTGCATGTTCCCCTCTGACAATGTGAGTTTCTTCTGGGTGCTCCACTTTGCTCCTGCATCCCAAAGAGTGTGCAGGTTGGTCATGTAATTGGGTTAAGGTGCTGTAGGTGTGTAGACAAGTGATAGAATATTGGGGGAATTGGTGGGTTTGTGGATTAGTGTAAGATCAGAGAGGAAAATGGGTGTTTAATGGTTAGTATGTACTTGGTGGGCAGAGGTCCTGTGTTGTACCATAACTATGAGACTATTTGTTCCAGGAATGAATTTTGTATCATGGGCCATTTTCTGTGCTGGCTGGTGGCGTAGTGGCATCGGCGCTGGACTTCGGAGCAAAGGCTCCCGAGTTCGAATCCAGCCGGCTCCCTTGCACGCTTTCCATCCATGCTGGGTTGAGCATCAAGCTAGCAACTCAGCCTCGTAGAAATAAGAAAGCCTGCTGAAAAAACGCTTCATGACGGCGTCCCGATGGCTCCTCTGGGAGTTAAGGGCTTTCTTCTTTTTCTTCTTCCATTTTCTGTGGACATTTTGCTCTCTCTAAGCTCTGCTTGCTGCTCCCACCACTGACTGTTTATTGATCCTCTGCGCTGTGGAACATCGATGTAAGATAATTTGCTGCAAATGGTGGTTGTGTTTATGTGTGCCATTATGTATTTCTTCATTTCAGTCGGGGCAGTTCGACACTTGCCTCCAGTACCTGTGTCATCTGCAAGAACTAAACAAGGACGATTACAAAATATCCCTGAATAAAGCAGTGGTGGAATTCTATAAAAATGGGCAGACCTTGACGGACACCTTGAGGCAGACTCTCAACTTGCTGAAAAATCAGGTAAGTACCCAGAACTACAAACATTGTCTGACTTTCCCATATTTTGAAATATCAATAAAGTGCATCCTAAGTCAGTTCCTATAGTCGTTTCTCCGGAAATAGGAGTTTATTCTGCTTCCTGTTTCATCAGTCATTGCAAATGTATCTGGTGCATGATCTAACTACATTTTTTAAAATCCTTGTTCTAATAGTTAATAAATAATCTCAGTCTTGAACTTGCCCTAGTGTGTAATTGTTGCTTGTAGAATAGTTCCATGCCATTTCCATAGTTGGTATAGAAATACGTCTGAAAAGGCCTGACTCCTCCAGTCCAGGGCTCCCCAATCAGACTGTCTACACTATCAGTTCTCCTCAATATCTGGAAAAGCTTTTTCATTGTAGAAGGATATCAGACACAGTTTATGAAATCTGTTCTCGTAGCTTAACTCTTGGTGCTTAAGATGTCATTCAATTAGTTCTACACCTCACTTCGTCCAAGGCCAGCTTTCTTTCTTGTGTGCTGTATCCCTTGTACTCTGGTCCTAGGCATTCTTTGTGCAATGCTGTTATTGGCTTCATTTAGAGGGCTGAGGGGGGATCTTATTGAAACATATAAGATTATTAAGGAATTGGACACGCTGGAGGCAGGAAGCATGTTCCCGCTGATGGGTGAGTCCAGAACCAGAGGCCACAGTTTAAGAATTAGGGGTAGGCCATTTAGAACGGAGTTGAGGAAAAACTTTTTCACCCAGAGAGTGGTGGATATATGGAATGCTCTGCCCCAGAAGGCTGTGGAGGCCAAGTCTCTGGATGCTTTCAAGAAAGAGATGGATAGAGCTCTTAAAGATAGCAGAATCAAAGGTTATGGGGATAAGGCAGGAACTGGATACTGATTGTGGATGATCACAGTGAATGGCGGTGCTGGCTCGAAGGGCCGAATGGCCTACTCCTGCACCTATTGTCTATTATTGATATTTTGTTAATGTTAATTTTGGTGAGGCCCACCATTGATTTAATGCTCGTTTCCTTCAAGAGTCGAGCCTACTATTCTCTATTGTGAACTTTGTTGCAATAATGGTAGAAGCGGGCAGGCTGTAACGTTGGGACTGAATTGAGGCCGAAGTGGAACAAGTCACCAGTTGAAGGAAGACAGGCTGAGGGTATAGTAGTGGGTGAAGGTAGGAAGGTAGAAGAGAATTTTCAGTATATCGATATCCTACTTCTTGCGAGAAAGTTGTGCTTGGGAGAATAAATGTGCACTTGATTACTGCAAACTGTTCAATTGTTTTAGGTCCATTCCACAGTGGAAGAAATGGATGGATTGGACGATGTTGAGAACAGTATGCTCTATTACAACCAAGCAATTATTCTTTACCACCTGAGGCAGTATACTGAAGCTATATCCATTGGGGAGAAACTTTACCAGTTCATCGAGCCCTTTGGTAGGTGTGCCTCCTTTCACTCTGTGTTCTAGTAAATTGCTAGTGTAAATCACCCCATACCTGGCTAATTAATGCAGATTCAAACCAGTTTTAAAAACTTGACCAGTGAGCTGATAAGACTATGTTTGAATTAGCAACACTTATAGCAGCATGTTCTGGGCCAGTAGCACTTTGTCAGAATTCTGTCTTTGGAGTTGAGATGCTTAATGGTCTGCTCACTAAAATCTGATTTAATTTTTATGTTGTTTCTATCTCCAACTTTTAAGCAGAAGAGAAATTTGCCCAGGCCCTGTGTTTCTTGCTGGTTGACCTTTATCTATTAACATACCAGCCTGAGAAAGCTTTGTTGCTGCTTGCAGTTCTGGAAAAGATGATCTCACAAGGAAACAACAAGAATGGCAAGTCTGGTGAGGTCAGTATAACTGAGCTGTCTGGAATTGAACAGAGACTTCCTGAAGAGAGGTGAACAGTGAAATTTAACAAACTGGAGAGGGTGAAGTATAATTGCTGACGCGAAGTATAAAAAATGTGAGCAGGAGTCAGAAAGTCAATTGTGAATGCTCCAACTATGATGATGGATAGTTTTTTACATCATGCAGTTCCTCAGCTGAGTGCCTGGAAAAATGACTGATTACACCCTTGAGTATTCTGAGTTGCTGCGTGTCCAAAGTCCCCTGACGGACTTGACTAGTGACCACAGCCACCACTTCCTCTTGCCCACACTGCACCAGAATGTGGTTATCAGATCGGACCCTACAGCCACTTGAGTACCTACCAAAAGACAATCCTTTAGGAAACCACTGTACTCACCTTGAATGATTACGTTGCTACCGCCTCTGATATAGGGACTTCTGAACAGCCATGGGGCTCAGGTGAAGAAATTTCTCCACCTTTCATCTAAATGATCAATGCCTTGTTTGTCAGGCTGATTCCTGTTGAGTGCACAATCTGCATTGGTGTTTAACTTCAATGAGGAGATATCCCTGTTTGAATCTGATGTTAAATGAAGTTGAGTCATTTGATGAAGCTGGTTCGCAATACAAAACTGATTCACTTGGCAGGGCTTGAGTGTTCATTCAATGGCCTAATGTTGCAGTGTGAAAGTGATGCCAACAAGGCCATGAAATAATTCTGTTTCATCAGGGTAAAGAGATCCGTGCTGTGTGGAGAGACAGTGTGCATTCCACGTTAATCCCACTATCACTTTGGGGTTTGTCTATTTACATCTTGGTGTAGGTGTAATTTCTTTATGGTTAAAGTGATTCCTAATCTCTGAATCTATTTTGCTGATTCAGGGTTATCAGTTTGGGTTTTTAAGCAATTTGAGTCTCCAGTCTTTTTTAATACTCATCCATGTGATGTGTGAGCATGAATGAGATGGTCAGCTTTTATTGACCACCCTTCAATTCTTAAGAAGAAGGTGTTGAGCCATTGCCTTTTATAAGAAAGTTCTCACTCTCTCGCTTTCTGTCTCCCTGTCTCCCCACCCTGGATTATCCCCACTGTACATCATCTGTTGATCATTAAAGAAATCTTTTTCATTAATTACGTTTTTTTAAAGCAGCATTTTTTGACTACTCCCCATTAATACCAATGAAGTATTATCACTGATCCTCAGAACACTCAGTCCAATTGACACCATCGGTTATTAGAGGGCAAACGTAAGAGGTGAATCTTTTCCTGGAGACCTGAGCCTGCATGAGCTGTGAAACTCCATATCAGGAAGCGGATGCAAGGAATTACTTTGCAAACCTTTCATTTTGAGGAGGCATATGGTGTACAGTATGGAAATCCTATTTCTTGTGCATCCCTGGATATCTTCACTCTCATTAGTAGCCATGCTTTTGCTTGTTCAGACTCTTAATTTGCTGCTTAAAGCCTGCATCTTTGATTATCTACGCTATTGATTTTCTTTGTGATCCTGTGTGATTTTTGACATTGGAATTGGTTTATTATTGTCACATATACCAGAAGCAGCGGAAAAAAACAGTTTTGCATGCTCTCCATACAGATATTTGAAAACATAAATAGTTTAAGGGAAAGGGGAATGCAATAACAGAACGCAGAATCTAGTGTGTTACTGCTGCAGTGCAGATAGACAGTGAAGAACAAGGACCATGATGAGGTAGAATGTGAGGTCAATGTTCATTTTTAACATGCACTAGGTCCATTCTAGAGTCCTATCACAGCAAAATAGAAATTGTTCTTGAGCCTGGTGGTCTGTGTTTTCAAGCTTCTTCATCTTCTGGCTTGTGGAAGGGGGGAGAAATTAGAGTGTCCGAGATGGGAGGGATCTTTTATTACGTTGGCTTGTGGAAGGGGAAAAATTAGAGTGTCCGAGATGGGAGGGATCTTTTATTACGTTGGCTTGTGGAAGGGGGGAGAAATTAGTGTCCGAGATGGGAGGGATCTTTTATTACGTTGGCTGTTTTCTTTTATTATGTTGGCTTGTGGGGGGGGGGGGAGAAATTAGAATGTCCGAGACGGGAGGGATTTTTCATTAGTTGAGGCAGTAGGAAGTGCAGGTGGCCCCATGGAAGGGAGGCTGGCTTTTGTGATGGAGTCAGCTGCTTGACCCCAACTCTCTGCAATTCCCTGTGGGCTTGGGCAGAGCAGTTGCTGTACTGAGCTGTGTTGCATCAGGTAGGATGTTTTCTGTGATATCACTTATAGTATCTTGTTTATTGTAAATATGTCACTATTACAAGAGAGAAGGTGCTC
This sequence comes from Mobula hypostoma, assembly GCF_963921235.1. NCBI lineage: Eukaryota > Metazoa > Chordata > Chondrichthyes > Myliobatiformes > Myliobatidae > Mobula > Mobula hypostoma. The sequence continues at coordinate 137,762,418 of NC_086097.1, forward strand.
AAAAAGCCGAAAGACCTAAAAATACACAAGTCTCCCGGACCAGATGAACTGCACCCTAGGGCTCTGAAAGAGGTAGCATTAGAGATTATGGAGGCATTAGAAATGATCTTTCAAAAATCATTGGACTCTGGCATGGTGCCAGAGGACTGGAAAATTGCAAATGTCACTCCACTCTTTAAGAAAGGAGGAAGGCAGCAGAAAGGAAATTGTAGACCAGTTAGCCTGACCTTGGGTTGGGAAGACGTTACAGTCAATTGTTAAGGACGGGGTGATGGAGTACTTAGTGACACAGGACAAGATACGACAAAATCAGCATAGTTTCCTTCAGGGAAAATCCTGCCTGATGAACCTGTTGGAATTCTTTGAGGAGATTACAAGTAGGATAGATAAAGGGGAGATACAGCGGATGTTGTATTTTGAACTCTCAGAAGGCCTTTGACAAGGTGCCACACATGAGGCTGCTTACCAAGTTAAGAGCCCATAATATGGAAAAGTTACTAACATAGTTAGAGCATTAGTTGATTGGAAGAAGACAGCGAGTGGGAATGAAAGGATCCTTGTCTGGTTGGCTGCCAGTGACTAGTGGTGTTCCGCAGGGGTCGGTTTTGGATCCGCTTCTTTTTATGCTGTATATAAATGATTTAGATGATGAAATGGATGGCTTTGTTGCCGAGTTTGCAGATGATACGAAGATTGGTGGAGGGGAAGGTAAGTTTTTAGGATGCAGAAGGACTGAGACAGACAAGTTGAGGTTTTAAAAGGCACTGGTGAGGCCTCACCTTCAGTATTGTGTACAGCTTTGGGCTCCTCATCTTAGAAAAGATGTGCTGGCATTGGAGAGGGTCCAGAAGAGGTTCACAAGGATGATTCCAGGAATGAAAGGGTTATCATACGAGGAATGTTTGATGGCTCTGGGTCTGTACTTGCTGGAATGTAGAAGGGTAGGGCGGGGGAGATCTCATTGAAACCTTTGGAATGTTGAAAGGCCTAGACAGAGTAGATGTGGAAAGGATGTTTCCCATGGTGGGAGAGTCTAAAATAGAGGGGCGTCCATTCAAAACAGAGATGCAAAGCAATTTCTTTAGCCAGAAGGTGGTGAATCTGTGGAATTTGTTGCTACGTGCAGCTGGGAGGCCAGGTTATTGGGTGTATTTAAGGCAGAGATTGATAGGTTCGTGATTGGGCATGGCATCAAAGGTTACGGGGAGAAGGCCGGGAAATGAGGTTGAGGAGGAGGAGAAAAAGGATCAGCCATGATTGAATGGCAGAGCAGACTCAATGGGCCAAATGGCCTAATTCTGCTCCAATGTCTTATGGTCTTATGTTATCAGTTCTCAACTCTGCCCAGTGAAGACCTTGGACATGTGCATCTCTATATAATTCCAAGGTTTCACTCTGATGATGGCTGTAGTTGTGATGACAAGCCACATGCAGAAGGTTTTTGTAGTTCTGTGTTGCAGCATGTTAAGGCATGAAAATAACTTTAAGGGAAAAAGACCTGAAGTAGGCAATCAGAATATCAGTAAGATTTCATTAGCAGGAGATTTCGTAGAGCAATGCAGCTCAAAATGGTTGTTGTCATATGTCTAGTGTGGTAGTGTAGTGGGTAGTGCTTGTCGCTCTCCCTTTCAGCTTCCACCACTGGCTAGCAGTCTTGCGAAAGGGAGAGCTGAATATGTGAGTCTTTCCATCAGCAAGCCTCGTGTAGTACCTCCTCGCTGGTAACACGTGTAAACTGAACTCCTTTTGGACTCAGACCAAAATAGAGAGGTCAGGAGGAGGTCTGGCTCTGGAACATGTAGCACACAGGCCCACCGTTATAGAAACATAGAAACATAGAAAATAGGTGCAGGAGTAGGCCATTCGGCCCTTCGAGCCTGCACCACCATTTATTATGATCATGGCTGATCATCCAACTCAGAACCCCGCCCCAGACTTCCCTCCATACCCCCTGATCCCCGTAGCCACAAGGGCCATATCTAACTCCCTCTTAAATATAACCAATGAACTGGCCTCAACTGTTTCCTGTGGCAGAGAATTCCACAGATTCACCACTCTCTGTGTGAAGAAGTTTTTCCTAATCTCGGTCCTAAAAGGCTTCCCCTTTATCCTCAAACTGTGGCCCCTTGTTCTGGACTTCCCCAACATCGGGAACAATCTTCCTGCATCTAGCCTGTCCAATCCCTTTAGGATTTTATACGTTTCAATCAGATCCCCCCCTCAATCTTCTAAACTCCAACGAGTACAAGCCCAGTTCATCCAGTGTTTCTTCATATGAAAGTCCTGCCATCCCAGGAATCAATCTGGTGAACCTTCTTTGTACTCCCCTATGGCAAGGATGTCTTTCCTCAGATTAGGGGACCAAAACTGCACACAATACTCCAGGTGTGGTCTCACCAAGGCCTTGTACAACTGCATTAGTACCTCCCTGCTCCTGTACTCGAATCCTCTTGCTATAAATGCCAGCATACCATTCGCCTTTTTCACCGCCTGCTGTACCTGCATGCCCACTTTCAATGACTGGTGTATAATGACACCCAGGTCTCGTTGCACCTCCCCTTTTCCTAATTGGCCACCATTCCTGACGAAGGGTCTCGGCCTGAAACGTCGACTGCACCTCTTCCTATAGATGCTGCTTGGCCTGCTGCGTTCACCAGCAACTTTGATGTATGTTGCTTGAATTTCCAGCATCTGCAGAATTCCTGTTGTTTTCAGATAATAATCTGTTTTCCTATTTTTGCCACCAAAGTGGATAACTTCACATTTATCCACATTAAATTGCATCTGCCATGAATTTGCCCACTCACCCAACCTATCCAAGTCACTCTGCATCCTCCTCACAGCTAACACTGCCGCCCAGCTTCGTGTCATCCGCAAACTTGGAGATGCTGCATTTAATTCCCTCATCCAAGTCATTAATATATATTGTAAACAACTGGGGTCCCAGCACTGAGCCTTGCGGTACCCCACTAGTCACCGCCTGCCATTCTGAAAAGGTCCCGTTTATTCCCACTCTTTGCTTCCTGTCTGCTAACCAATTCTCCATCCACATCAATACCTTAACCCCAATACCGTGTGCTTTAAGTTTGCACACTAATCTCCTGTGTGGGACCTTGTCAAAAGCCTTTTGAAAATCCAAATATACCACATCCACTGGTTCTCCCCTATCCACTCTACTAGTTATATCCTCAAAAAATTCTATGAGATTCGTCAGACATGATTTTCCTTTCACAAATCCATGCTGACTTTGTCCGATGATTTCACCGCTTTCCAAATGTGCTGTTATCACATTTTTGATAACTGACTCCAGCAGTTTCCCCACCACCGACATTAGGCTAACTGGTCTATAATTCCCCGGTTTCTCTTTCCCTCCTTTTTTAAAAAGTGGGGTTACATTAGCCACCCTCCAATCCTCAGGAACTAGTCCAGAATCTAACGAGTTTTGAAAAATTATCACTAATGCATCCACTATTTCTTGGGCTACTTCCTTAAGCACTCTGGGATGCAGACCATCTGGCCCTGGGGATTTATCTGCCTTTAATCCCTTCAATTTACCTAACACCACTTCCCTACTAACATGTATTTCGCTCAGTTCCTCCATCTCACTGGACCCTCTGTCCCCTACTATTTCTGTCCTCCTTAGTGAAGACAGAACCAAAGTAATTATTCAATTGGTCTGCCATGTCCTTGCTCCCCATAATCAATTCATCTGTTTCTGTCTGCAGGGGACCTACATTTGTCTTTACCAGTCTTTTCCTTTTTACATATCTATAAAAGCTTTTACAGTCAGTTTTTATGTTCCCTGCCAGTTTTCTCTCATAATCTTTTTTCCCCTTCCTAATTAAGCCCTTTGCCCTCCTCTGCTGATCTCTGAATTTCTCCCAGTCCTCAGGTGAGCCACTTTCTGTGGCTAATTTGTATGCTTCTTCTTTGGAATTGATACTATCCCTAATTTCTCTTGTCAGCCACAGGTGCACTACCTTCCTTGATTTATTCTTTTGCCAAACTGGGATGAACAATTGTTGTAGTTCATCCATGCAACCTTTAAATGCTTGCCATTGCATATCCACCGTCAATCCTTTAAGTGGCATTTGCCAGTCTATCTTAGCTAATTCACGTCTCATACCTTCAAAGTTACCCCTCTTTAAGTTCAGAACCTTTGTTTCTGAATTAACTATGTCACTCTCCATCTTAATGAAGAATTCCACCATATTATGGTCACTCTTACCCAAGGGGCTTCTCACGACAAGATTGCTAATTAACCCTTCCTCATTGCTCAAAACCCAGTCCAGAATAGCCTGCTCTCTAGTTGGTTCCTCGACATGTTGGTTCAAAAAACCATCCCGCATACATTCCAAGAAATCCTCTTCCTCAGCACCTTCACCAATTTGGTTCACCCAATCTACATGTAGATTGAAGTCACCCATTATAACTGCTGTTCCTTTATTGCACACATTTCTAATTTCCTGTTTAATACCATCTCCGACCTCACTACTACTGTTAGGTGGCCTGTACACAACTCCCACCAGCGTCTTCTGCCCCTTAGTGTTACGCAGCTCTACCCATATCGATTCCACATCTTCCCGGCTTATGTAATGTGGACACATCCTAATGTTAGTGAGCCAGACCCCCAGGTGTGGGTAAATAGGCCCGTCGCCTGGTGGACATCCTCAGGGGAGACCAAAGCTATGGAGTAAACTCAGACAGCAAATCCAGAGTACAGCCATTAAGGAGGCTGGAACATCTTTCTGGCAGCTCCTGCAGCCAAGCTGTGCCAAACAGACTGCTTCATAAGCTTTCCTTTGGACTACACTGGTGAGGCCGAGAGGGGGATCTTGATACCTGGGCATCTCAGGATTTTCATACCTTCCGCCCAAGCTTATGATGATGTTCATCACCCATTGTCCTTTGAGACAGATGAATGCCAACCACCACAGCTTGGAAACAGGCCCTTTGGACCAACTCATCCATGTTGATCAAGTTGCCTTGAGTTAGTTCCTTTTACCTGCATTGGTCCATATCCCTCCAAACCAGGGTTCCCAACCTGGGGTCCATGAACCCTTTGCTTATTGGTATTGAAAGGTTGGGAACCTTTCTTATACATGAACCGATCCAAATCGTCTTCATAATAAACCATTGCTCAATGATAGATTTGGACAAGATACTGTGTATATTTGCAAATTTGTTTCGCAAATCTTTTTAAAGGTCGTTAGATCATAAGACATGGAAACAGAATCACGCCATTTGGGCCATCAAGTCTGCACTGCCATTCAATTATGGCTGACCCTTTTTCTCCCCTCATCAGCCCCATTCTCTGGCCTTCTTCCCCCCCCCTCCCCCCCACCGTAACCTTTCATGCTATGTCCAATCAAGAACCTATCAATCTTTGCCTTAGATACACCCAATGGCCTGGCCTCCACAGCTGCATGTGGTAACAAATTCCACAAATTCATCATCCTCTGGCTAAAGAAATTTCTCCCCATCTCTATTTTAAATGGATGCCCCTCTATCCTGAGGCTGTGCCCTCTTGCCCTAGACTTCCCCCACCATGGGAAACATTCATTAGACATCCATTTCACTTCTACTCTGTCTAGGCCTTTAAATATTCGAAAGGGAGATCTTCCCCCACCCCATCCTTCTAAATTCTTGTGAGTACAGACCCAGAGCCATCAAATGTTCCTCATATGATAACCCTTTCATTCCCAGAATCATCCATGTGAACCTCCTCTAAACCCTCTCCAATGCTAGCACATCTTTTCTAAGGTGAGGCCAGAACTGTTAACAATACTCAAGGTGAGGCCTCACCAGTGCCTTATAAAGCCTCAGCATCACATCCCTCAGCTGCTTCTCAGCTTTCTGCCTGGCTTTCTAAATTCTCTCTTCAGGTCTTCATTGCTTTTTCTTCCTATGTCATTGGTACCAATATGCAGCAAGACATCTGGCTGCTGTCCCTCCCTCTCTAAAATGCTGTGTCCCTTACCTAGGAACCTGGGAGGCAACATGCCATCTGGGTGTCCCATTCACGTCCACAGAAATTAAATTAAATGTAGACCAAATCTAAGGAACAGCAGAATCGGAGAAATGTGTTCTGACATTTATTGCTGTGTTACAGGAAATAAATTAGACATTAGATAGTCAAAAAGCAGCCAAGATGAAAAGAAATATGAAATAAAAACAGGATGCTAAAAGTACTCAGCCCTGTCTCATACCGGGTCATCGGCCTGAAATGTTAACTCCTCTCTCCACAGACTTGCTAAGTATTTCAAACATTTTAAATAATTTTTTCAATTAAATCTTACCTGCAAAGTGTGCTCATTGTGGTATGCGTCAATACAAAGTTTGCTAGTCACTTCTCACTGTTCTATATATTTCATTTGGAGATTGTTACCTAAAACACAAACTTCTACAGATGTAATGTGGAGAGCATTCTGGCAGGCTACATCACTGTCTGGTATGGTAGGGTTGGGGGAGTTACCGCATGGGATCGTAAGAAACTATAGAAAATTGTAAAACTAGTCAACCTCCTCATGGGTACTAGCCTCTGCAGTAGGCAAGATATCTTCAAGGAGCAGTGCCTCAGGGGTGGCATTCATTATTAAGGACCCCCAAGACCCTGGACATACCCTCTTCTCATTGTTACTGTCAGGAAGGAGGTACAGAAGCCTGAAGGCACAGACTCAGCAATTCAGGGACAGCATCTTCACCTCTGCCATACTTTCCCCCCCTGTTTTTGCACCATTTTTGATTTAACTATTATAACGCACATGCACACACACTATTATTTTTCTGTATTGCATTGTACTGCTGCTGCTAAGTTAAGTTTCACCGTATATGTGGGTGATATTAAAGCTGATTCTGATTTGTATGATTTGAACAAAGGCTTGCAAAGATGCCGCCAGTCAGAAGGTTGATGCCGGAGTTATGGTGGAAGCTGCCAAGTCTAAAATTCATCAGGTATGTGAATAATTTATCTTCAGCGGGTCTTCCTTTTGTTCAAATATAAGTGGTGTGTGGTGGGGGATTAGTCAGGATGTATAAAGTGAACAAAATTGAAGGGTTACGATATAGGGTTATGACACTGTTTTCAGTGGCAGGAGGGACTGTGTTGAAGGACACTGATTTAAAATGAAGAATATAAGAACCAAACCTGACTTAATTTTCTTGAAAGCTGTGTTTGAAATGCTGGTGAAAGTAGTTTCAATAATAAGCCTCAAAAGTTAAAGGAAATGAAGGCAGAGCCATGGGGATGTAGTTGTAAAGGGAATGATGGACTGAATGGCCTTTGCTGTAAAGTGGTAATTGATTTGTTGTTGTCATGTACTAAGATATAGTGAAAAGCTTTTGTTTGCCATCCTAGACAGATCATTTGAAAATATAAGTACAATGAAGTTGTACAAAGGAAAAAGCAATAACAAGGCAAAATTTAATAATACAGCTACAGAGAAAGTGCAGATCAGGCAGACAGATAAAGTGCAAGGGCTGCGATGAGGTAGATTGTGAGATCAGGAGTTCACCTTCAGCATATAAAAGGTCCAATCAAGGGTGTGATATTGGTGAGACAGAAGCTCTCTTTCAGCCTGGTATAATGCTCTCAAGCTTCTGTATCTTCCCAATGGAGGCAGAAGAGGGAATGACTGGTGTGAGAGGTCAGGTGTTGACTCCTTTCCAAGGCAGCGGGAGCTGCAGACAGAATGATGACGTTATTAGAGGGAATGCTGGTTTGTGTGTTGGACTTCACTGCATTCACAACTCTCAATTTCTTGAGGTCATGGGCAGACTGGTTGCCATACCAACCAGATACGATGCTTTCATTTGTGCATATGTAAAAAAAAAATTGCTGTGTGTCATTATGGACATGGGACATGATGAACTATCTTAGCCTTAAGGAAGTAGGGGCATTGGTTTGCTTTCTTAGCCATAGCATCTGTGTGATTGTACCAGAACAAGTTGGTGTATTCACACCATAAGATTAGTCTTTTATTCATCATTGGGTAAGAATTGGACATTGGCCCATCTTGGTTCAAAGTAGGTGTGAGAAAATGGAGCTTCTCTTGCATTTATTGTGCTCACGATGGTGCAAATGTGATGTGTATGCTTAACCAGGTATGGTATATTTATCTTGTCATGCTTGTAATTTTCTATCTTTTCCCAATTGAAAGCATCATCTTTGTTTGATAGAGAGTGAGAGGTTGACCCAATGCCATCTTTGTGTAAGCACCCCAGGATGCTCTGCAACAGACCAAATGTATGCCATTTACAATGCTTATGGTTTACAAAGGCCATCTCCATTTCATTTTCTTTTTGCAGTGTAAAGTAAGAGCTTACGTCCAGATGAAATCTTTGAAGGCTTGTAAACGAGAAATCAAATCTGTTATGAATACAGCTGGAAATGTAAGTAAATCAGGCATAACTGTTTCTGCTCTGCAAATCTGTTATAAATCTTGGGAATCTTTCAATCTGTGTGCATTTTCCTTCCTTCACTGCCTGATATAAATCTGGGTATGGGTGGATGGAGCTTTATGGCAATCTGAAAACCTTAAATGTCGCACCACAGGGAGGAATTTGACCCATGTGCCTGTGCCAGCTCTTTGAAAGGACTATCAAATCAATCCTCGTTTCCTACTCTCATCCTGCAGCTGTATAAAAGTATCAATTTTCCTTTTTAAATGGCTGTTCTGGAATTTGTTTTTCCCTTTCTGATAGTTTAACTGGGTCATAACAATCAGTGCCTTTAAAATTCCCCATTGCTCTTCTTGTTCTGTAAATCTGTCTTGTGGTTACTGATCTACCTGCCAATACAAACAGTTTCATTGTGAAGTTCAACTTGCTGCTGTGCTCCTGTGAAATATGAATATACAGAGCATTGAGCATGCAGCTTTTAATTCAACTATACCTGTGTTGTTGATAACACATCAAACTCTTTCTTGGGCTCTCCTCCAGAATATTCAGTTTCTTTGTATCTGGTGACTCGTTTTCTGGGTTGTTTACTAACCGTAACGCAAGTAAACACAGGCAGAGGCTGTTCGTCTCATCTTTGGAATTTGAGGCACAGAAAGATCCTATGGTCCGACTTGTCCTCACATGTTGAAGAACAGCCATCCAGCATATTTCCATATCCCAGATTTTGTGTACAGTATTTACAGGTTCAAGTGACTTTTTATTGTTCTAATTGTGTTCTTTTCTGCATAATTTGTTTTTTCTTGTGAATATGGTGCCCCTAATACTATGTACTTGTGATGTTACTACAAGTAAACTTTTCATTGTATCTGTGCTTACGTGTACTTGTGCATTTGACAATAAACTCAACTTTGATCTTCTGAATATTTTTTAAGATAGCAAAGATCCCACTGCTCTTCTTTAACATGTTCCATGCTCATGTGAAAAGGTGCTATACTGGGTGTGACGACTGAGATTTTCTATTTCAATCTTTAGAGAACTTTTTGAATTTTACGGGACTGTGCTCAGTAGAATCATGATGTATTTATATATAAGTGAACAGGTTTGTGAGAAATGTAATCTTTGTGTGCCTGGCAATTGGCATCATTCAATAGATTTTTTTCCAAACTTGAAGTTAGTGTATACAGTAGGATTATCATTGTAGATTTTGGTGGATTATCATAATGGGGCTTTGATTTATCATTTGTACATGTACAATGCCTGTGGATGTACGTACCTATCTATTTTATTTATTCTCTTGCAGTCGGCTCCATCGCTGTTTCTGAAGAGCAATTTTGAATATTTAAGGGGGAATTATCGAAAAGCAGTGAAACTATTGAACAGTGCCAACATCACAGATCATCCTGGGTTTCTCAGCACAGGTAAGAATCCAAAGAACACAAGTTTTACATTGAATTAATTATTGGTAAATGGAAGTTGTAATCAAGAGCTTGGCAGTGCTCCTAAATTTTGATTGGTTGATTTTCTTCAGTCCTCCAGGGAATGAAAAAAAAAACCCTAAACTGCTTTCTGGGAAACAGATTTCCTTTCTATCTTGTTCCAGTGAGCTCTTAAAATATGCTTGTTCTATTCATCCTCGTTACTATTATTCTACAGTCAGTGGTTGAATAGAAGATGTCCTTTCCGATGCTAGCAGGCGGTGATATAGTAATTTCAGCATAACAAACCATTTGAAGGCACTGCAGAGACAGGTCATTAAACAAAGTCACCGAGCTACATAAAGAAGTGTAATCGTGGTGTTTATGGGTGTAATTCTATTGCTTTGGGGTTTGGACAGTTGATTATTGTCTGTGGTCTACAGTTTAAATTGGAGATGTGTGAGGGGACTGAACTGAAGGAAGAAAGACAGAGCTTACAGGCTGGAGGAGTTTAGGAAAGAGTGGGAGAGTCTGTAAATCAAGGGTATTGAGATATGTTGTATGAGCTCTATGACTCTCCAGCCTACCACATCCATGTCAAGCCTTTCCCCATCAACTCTAATCACTTTTGCCTTCATTAGCACTGTGTCCGTCTATGTCTTGCCAATTTAAGTGTCTGTCTCAAAGCCTCATAAATGTAATAATTGATTCTGATTTCACCGCCTTCCCTGACATGTTCCAGCTATCAACTACTTTTGTGTTTTCTTAATCTGTTTTCACAAAACTTGTTCACATCACCTTCCTGTGGTTTGTTGGGTTGGATGTTACCCAATAAATAAAGAAAGCAGTATTTCTGGGTGAGCGGGACTTACTGCAAGTTAGCATACAGACTCTAGTTTGGAATGATCCCGGGTTTGTAGAGGGGAGGAATAATAATATTGGATTAGTCCAGCTCGGTTAGCAAAGGCATGAATCTTGTTTCAGCAGCTGTTTAGCTGATGTGGATGGAGATGAGCAAAGTGGAAACAGGTGGTCTCTGCCTGGAGGTGAACATGTTGGGTCTTAAGCTCATTTCTGTATGGGCACCCATATTTGTGAATTAAGTTTATTTTCAGAATGATGCTGTGTAGAGGATCAGCTAGGTATCTAGAGATTGGAGCTAGGGAATTAGATCTACAGACAAAGCTGTAGTCTTCATAGGATTTTGCTGCAGGGAATATTTACTCATTTAGTCTTTATGGAATATGGCACAATATTCAGGCTACCACTTCAGTGGTATATCAAGGAAACTCGTGTCTTGGCAGTGGTTAGTGTAATGATTTACAGCGCTATTGATTACTGCTGCTGTCTGTAAGGAGTTTGTACGTTCTTCCCGTGATCATGTGGGTTTCCTGTGGGTGTTCGTTTCCTCCCACAGACGTACGGTCGTAAGTTGTGGGCATGCTGTGTTGCCACCGGAAACAACACACTGCTGCCCTCAAGTGCATTGTTTGCAAAGCTAGGTAGGAAGTTAAATGTCTTCTCAAAAAATCACCAAAGTAGGAAACTTTCTTCAGGGTTTTTAATGAGACAACTTTGTGAAATTGCAGCAAGTTAAGCAAAATGTATATTAGATTCAATACAGAATAGTCATGCCCTGAATATATAACATTATCGATTATTCTTATAATCAGTATTAAATAAGGTAGTACACATGTGCAACATTCTATAGCTACGCCATGGACTAGAGTCAACTTGTGGTGCAATGATAGCTTAATAGTGAATGACGAAAAACATTATATTTCTTTGAAGTACATCTGCTAAATGTTTATTGATATTAAGAAAGCCGAAGTCTCTCAGATATTGCTGTTTCAAGGGGAAATAAGGAATTGCTGGGGATGGATATCTTTCTACCATTTTTGCTCCAAGTCAAAATTCAAATTAACCCCTGCAGGAAATGATGCTTTAAAAAAAATTCAACTTACAAACAGGAGGTGATGTTTGTACAAAATGAACTGCATACAAAACAAACAGTGCTTCTAGAGGCAGAACACTCAACTACTGAAACTAAATTTCAAATGATCATTTCGTTAAGTCTATCAAAAGAAGAACAGTCTCAGAGACTAGTCTTGAAGCAGTCTTGCTGTTCTCACTTTGAAAATGTCGTCCTTGCTGATCCACTGTACTTGCTCGTGGTATTATCTGATGAGCATACCGGTGACACAATGCTCACCCAGAATGACGAATATGTGTCGTATCTGTGAAGTGAGTTGTGCCTTCTTAATAAGTCTTCCAGTTCGCTGCAGCCCCTCAGAGTCAAGAAAGGGACAGGTTCACTGAGGTAACTTTGGATTGGAAGAAGTTCCTGCTTTGTGATGAACTGCACTTCCTCTGCATACACTTGTGTGCACCGATAGTGTCTCTGCCAAGCAACGGGAGAATCTCAGGGGAAGAGTTGAGTGGAGGGATCTTGTCATCTATAACCATTGGATGTGAACGACCGTGCGCTGCTTCAGGAGTTGAGTTTTTGTCCCTGCTGAGAATATGGTCCAGTCAATAAGAGCTGGCAGGATTAAGCAGATGTCTTCTCCTGTTCACTCTGCAACAGATCCACTGGCTCTGCTTCAGCTGACTTCTGAACATGTCTTTAGAATGTATCACCACAGCCTGGTGCAGTCGGTGAGGGCTGTGCAGTTGGTCTGTGGTAGCTTCTGTTGAAAGGTGAGCCACTGGTGCACTCGGTGCACTTTCAGCCCTTATTAAGTGGTGAACACTCGTGTTTCCAAGTTGGGTGACTTTGAGCACCTATACCTTAAATGAGGGTTCATCTTTCTTTGGGCTTGAATCTGAGGCGGCGGATGCAAGTTCAGGAGGAGGGCTGGGTAAAAATTTGATGTGAACTATGACAGGAAACTGGTTCCTGTCTGTCTGCTGCTTTGATTCCATCCTCTGAGTAACCATGTCATAATAAAGGACTTGCCCCACTGGTTGGTTATTCAGTCCTCTTCCTATCGACGTGACCACCACTGTCCAAGTCAGCAGCTGCCTCTGCACAGGCAGCTGAAGCTGCAGCTTCACCCTCCTGTTGAGCACGTTCAGTGTAGCTTCTACGTGAGCTTTCTTCATGTCTGTGCTTGCTTTTTCAATTAGCATTTCAGCTTTGTGCTGTTCCCATTCCTGCTGCTTCACTTCTGGCACTGCCTCATGCTGCAGCTATGCTAAATGTGGTTTTGCTAGAGTGTTACGAAGGTGCAATCGACGTGTCACATTCAGACCTCATTTCCAGGGCTAGTCAATTGACATTGTTAGAGACAGAAGCTGACATTGCAGCGTACGGCATTCAGACGCATCTCCTATCTGCGGCAATGCCTTTGAAGATGAGCTATTTCTTTTCACTCTACAGCCCTCTCAGTGCATTATGTGCAAAGCTAGGTAGGGAGTTAAACACCTTTTCAAAAATCACCCAAGCCGGAAGCTTTCTTCAGGGTTTTTAAATATGAAAACATAGTGAATCTGCAGGAAGTTAGGTAAGAGTTATTAGATTCAATGCAGAATAGTCATGCACTTGAATATACTAATATTATCGATTATTCTCCTGATCGACATTAAGCAAGGTAATACACCAACATTCCGTAGCTATATTGTGGTCTGGATTGAGCTCGTGCTGCAATGGTAGCTTAATAGTGATGAACAATAAACAATACTTCCTTCAAAGTCCATCTACTAAGTGTTTACCAATATTAAGAAAGCTTTATCTCTGAGTCTTTTGCTGTTTCACGGGCAAATAAAGAGTGGATGGAGATGGATGTCTTTCAGCCATGTTTGTTGCAAGTTGAAATCCAAATTGTGCAGAAAGTGAGGTAAAGGAAAGTTTATGAGCAGGAAGTGATACTTATACAAAAAGAGCCGTGTCTCGAGGCAGAATAATGGTGACACATGTGACTGCCCTCAGAACATCCTCAGACTATATTGGTCATCAATGCAAATTATGCATTTCACTGTGTTTTGATGTACATGTGACAAATAAAGCTCCATCTTTCATAAGGGACATTAAATCAAGGTTTTTCAGTCTTGAATCATATTTAAGATTTCATAGCTTCATGTGTGAATTGTATGCCTCGTCTTTCTGGTGTCCAGTATTCACTTCTGAAGAAATTATCAGTTTATTATCACATGGTCATTTTTGGCAAATTGTGCAATATGCACAGTCTGTTGTATTTTCTGCTTTACATCAGTGATCACGCTACTTCGGGAACTTTCTTTAAGACATTCTGCTGTTTTTTTTAAGATTAGAATTTTTTGTCACATGTACATCAAAACATGCAGTGAAATGTGACATTTGTGTCAAATCCAGTCATCAAGGGTTGTGGGGCAGCATAGCATGTCCACAATTCACTAGTCCTAATTGTACATGTTTAGAAACTGGAGCATCGTGAGAAAACCCACATGGTCATGGGCATAGCGGACAAACTCCTTACCGGCAGCAGTGGGAATTGAGCTCCAGTCATCATTGGTTGAACTATTGTGAAAAGTGTAGCCTAAATAATCCATACTGGTCTAGTGTGTATGTAATGTCCAGAAGGCTGGAGAAATGGCGGTGATGCGGAGCTGTGAAATGGATATTGTCAGGATGGTATCCCTGCGGTTGGGATATTGATGAGAAACAGATGGACCAAAGATAAACTGCTAGTGGTGTTAGAGTGGAAGGAGAACCACTCGGGTTATAGGGTGAAAATTTCAACTTCATCCGCAAGTTTCGGGACTTATTACAACTTAAGTTTGAATGTGGGTGTAGCAGGTAATTTTGGATCTTCTTTCTAACTAACATAGTTATTTATCTTTCTCATTCATTATTCAGTGTCACTGAAGTATCGTACAACGTCTTTTAGGTTACATCATGTTGGGTTTCCATGACCACCTTCATGTGGCCCCTTGGCCAAAGTATGTTACTCATCCATGTGGGGAAAAATCTTGTCTGGTTATTTATATGAATTTCAGTCTAGACATGTTTGAAATATTGAAATAAATCTCCAGTAAGTGCTACCTAAGATTTGCACAGACTTTTTCATTTCATTTGAAAGTGACTTTTACTGAATACATTAATTTTCTTACATGCTTTTTATTGACCTCAGTAGTGCTCACTCTTAGTTAGTTTTCAGAAAGTTGCAGCACAAAAGTTCACACTTGGTGCTGCTGCTAGCTCTTGAAAAATCACTGCAATTGGCCTCACACCCTCATCTTTGTGTTTCTTGCAAATTTCAAATATGTACCTATTCCCCTTTTTTACAGTTTCCTTTTCATGCTGAATCCTTCTGATTGCCTTACTGTGCCAAAAAATTGTCTATTTTCCATGAATCCATCTTGTTGATTACTGAGCTTCCTGCCAGTAAAATGTTTAATGTGTTTTTTCCTTCTGTCAGTAATTTAATATTTACTTGAAATCTTATGCCAAAATACTGTCATGTTGAATTTGTTGCTTTTTTGTACAGTGCCACCTTTAACATTTTTCCTTTTAAAAATCTTTACCCATAGGTGAATGCATTCGGTGCATGTTCTGGAATAATCTTGGTTGCATCCATTTTGCCATGGGAAAACACAATCTAGGAATTTTCTACTTTAAAAAGGCATTGCAGGAGAATGACGTTGCCTGTGTGCGGTTGACAGGGTCGAGCACAGATCATGGTGGGTTTCTTCTCATTAAAGGCCCTAAACAATTAACACAAATCATCAAACTGATTTCTTTATCAATGAATTGAATTTAAACATGCATGCAACTGGTGGATACTGATTTGTTGCTTGTGCAGTCCAGCTGCAGATTGTTGAAGGTTTTTTTGTACCACCTAGTGCTCACTTTTGTGATATATTTCTTGTTGGTCAATAAGTGGTGCTACTTTGCTTTTGTCAGTATTTTGGTGTAACTTCACTCCCAAACTCAAGCATAATATTCAGGTTGCCACCTTAGTGATGTATCAAAGAAATTCTTGTCTTTCATGAGGGTTGTTAAAGTAAGGTACTTCAGTCTTCTTGCCAGCACAGAAGCATAGCGGGTAACATAACGCTTACAACGCCGGCAGTTGGAGTTCAATTCCTGTCGCTATCTGTAAGGAATTTGTATGTTCTTCCCATGACCACATGGGTTTCTTCCCACATACATTCCAAAGACATATGTCTGAGTGGTAACTTGTGGGCATGCTATGTCAGTGCTGGAAGCGCGGCAACACTAGTGGGCTGCCTCAGCACATCCTTGGACTGTGTTGGTCACTGACGCAAACAATGCATCTCATTGTATGTTTCGATGTGCATGCAACAAATAAAGTGAATCTTTCTTTCGAAAGGGACATTAAACCGAGGTACTTCAGACTTCAAACAGATTTAAGATTTCACACATCATGTAGGAATTGAAGGTTCATTCCCTCTGGTGTCCAATATTCACCTTTCCAGAAACTATCTGTCTGTTATCACGTGGTCATTTTCGGGAAATTGTGCAACGTTCATAGTTAGTTGTGTTTCCTACATTACAGCAGTGATCCCACTTCAACAGTACTTTGCATGAACTTTCTTTAGGGCATCCTGCTATTGTGAAAAATGCAGCCATTGTTTTTTAAAAAATAAATTAATGATCTACTATTGTGCACTTCCGCTATCAGGTTTCTGAAAGGTCCATGAACAGTACCTTGTTATTCCTTTTTTTCCCACACTATTCATCTCTGTAATTTATTTATCTTTGCACGGTACTGCCTCCACAAAACCACAAATTTCACATTAGAGATTCAAGAGATTCAACAGATGTTGGAAATCTAGAGCAACAGGCACAAAATGCTGGAGGAACTCAGGCCAGGCAGGTAGGGGAATAAACAGACATTTTGGGCTGAGAACCTTCGTCGAGACTGGTGTTATCTCATGTCAGGTCATTTAATTTCACAAATCTAAGTCAGTGCTAATAAATCTGATTCTTTTGTGTATACTTCCCCTATAGATGTTTGATCTCATTTGTGCTCAACAGTTTTGTGTAGAAAATCTTGTAGCAAAGCAGACTGCTTTTTGCAAGTTCAAGAGTAAAGTAAGAATTTTAGAACTTCAACTTCAGTCTGGTTTTGTTTTGGAAGGTGGCTTTGAAGTCACTTTCCATTTAACTGGTCGTGGTTTGATGAAGTAACAGTGAAATAGCTCACAATGAAGGTGGTCAATTTTGCTGCAACTTGCAAGTTTTTTAAATTTTGCTTTTTGTGGCTTTTTCTTCACTTTTGGTTGGTGATTTAGGGAAGAAGTTTTCAGGGAGACCAATGAGTTCCCTACTGACGAACAAGCGTTATGAATTGTTGCACAACTGTGGAATTCAACTGTTGCACATAGGCAGGCCCTTGGCAGCTTTTGAGTGCCTGATGGAGGCAGTTCAGGTGTACCATTCCAACCCACGTCTGTGGTTAAGGCTGGCAGAGTGTTGCATTGCTGCCAACAAGGGGGTGAGTGGATTACTTCAGATGCTAACTATTTTATTTTCTCCTAACTCTTCCCTTATACCTGAATCATCTTGTTAAATTAAACTTCACCATTGTTTTTCTGCAGACGTCAGAACAAGAGACCAGAGGGCTGCCAAGTAAAAAAGGGATTGTACAATCGATTCTAGGTCAAGGCTATCATCGAAAGATAGTATTGGCATCACAGTCCATGCAGAACACTGTGTACAAGTGGGTGATCACAGCATGTACATGGGCAATGTTATTTCTATATTGCAATCGGATATAAGTGATTCAACAGTGAACGTGCATCTCAGTATATAAATGACTAAACTTACACAATGTTTAGATATTACTTTTTAAAGTATGCAGTCTATCGCCATGGAAACTTTAAAGCTTAAGATTTTAGTGAAGTTAACTTTGTAACATGATGGTCTGTGTTCTAGGCAGATGCAATGGTTCTGACTTGTATGTTGGGTCAATAGATTGTTGAGGTGGAATTAGTGTAGGAAAATGGCACTGGAGTAAGTGATCAACTGTGTTCTTGATGCTGGACTCTGGGTTGTAATTCTTATGTTCTCCTGTTTTAAATTAGAAAAATTGGACAACGAAATGCTCAACAGACTTGCTTATGGGAAATATGAAGTTTCCTGTAATCGGAGACCACACAGTTTAAGTGGTATTTTGCACCAGCTTCCATCAAAATTTTTTTTCTAAAAATCTAACTATTACTTCCTTCTGTTTCCTGAACATCCTAGAAAGAGCTGCTGCTGAGCTATTGGGTTTGGGCACCTTGCTAGAATTTTATGGAAGTGTAGTGTTGCATGTTTCTGGTGGTTGAGGGAGATTAAGTGAGAGATGGGAGTAGAGCCACTCATCTGCAACAGTCATCACAGCTAAGTTTGTCTTCAGTTTCCTTTGGAGGTTGGCTGTGGTTTGCTGGTTCAAAATTGTGACTTTAACAAAATGACTGAAAACAGCTATCATGGGGGAACGAGTATTTAGTACTTCAAGTTGTCCTCTGCACTGTGCTGCCTGAAAATAAGGTGGAAGCAAATTAAACAGTACTGTCAAAATGGAATTCGGTAAATGCTTAAGAAGTCTACGGGGCTATTTGGGAGGGAATGGGACTGACTGAATAGCTCCCTCAAAGAGCTCGTTGTGCAGTATCACTTTGATTCTTCCTTCTCTCAGGTGAGGGTGACTTCGCGATAATGGGCGATGAACCTTGGGAGTCCGAATATAAAGGCTATGGCAGGTGTTAGGAATAGTGAAGGATACCTTTAAGATTAATATTTAAATATGGACAGGGAAAATAGGAATCCTGTAATTCACTTGGCTTCCTTTAATGTTTCCCACAGTGACGGGCAGTCTTCAGCCATTCCCGTAGCCAGCATGGAGTTTGCGGCCATCTGTCTAAGAAATGCATTGCTTCTGCTCCCCGAAGATCAACAAGAGATGAAGAAAGATAATGGATTAAGAAATTTCAATCAGTCAGGCAGTAGTGAAACTAACAATGAAAGTGGTGAGACATGCAGGTACAGCACAATGGAAGATGTGTCAGTGGACGAGTAGAGTGGAATTTAATGCACATAGATTTGATGAGCACCCGTGCCCCCCCCCAAAAGGATCAGTACATGTGTTTAGATAAAAAATATCAGAAGCTAATACATAGACCCATTGTTTCTGTACCTCAACACCCCATATTGGGTGGACACACAATAGTGTCTATCACAAACAAGGTTGGAAATATTAATGTGCAGTGCGTTGTGTCTAATAGGTGGGTAGAGGAAGGAGGTAGAAAGTGTGTGTGTGTGTGTATTCGTGTGTTCAACCTGTCATTTCAATTTCCCATTTTCCCCATTTGACTGTCTTCCGCTGCTGCTTTGCTGAACTCCGAGATGGATGAACAGTGTCTTAAGTTAAGAATCAGTAAGACCCAAGTTGTCATGATTTCACCAGAAACCCTGTTCTGTTGCCACTCCATTCACCTCCCTCCACAGGAACAAGTATATTAATCCTTTCCTTACTGTTTTAATGTAACAGCACTTCATCCCTTTCCTTTTACTTCTATTGCCCTTGAGAAGCTTCCTTGAACTACTAGACCTTCTAGTGAATGTGCTTCTACAATGTTGTTGGGAAGGGAATTGTAGAATTCATTTGTGGCACCCAGGAGTGATATATTTGCAAGAAAACATTTAGAGTAAATTGGAAGAGAGCCTGTCAGTGGTAGAGTCCGCAAACACAACTGGCCAAATGCTTATAAGTGCTGGAGGTTATAGGCAGGACAGTTATGGAAGCAGCCATACTGACAAGCATTTTGAAAGTGGCGTACGCTGCAGCCACTGAAGTTGGTGGGGTGGGAAGAGGAAGTTTAGGGTGGTGGATAGGATGACATTTAAGCACAACTGCTTTGTCCTGGACAGTATCGAACTGTTGCACTGCCCATGTAAATGAAGAGAATTCCATCACACTCGAGCCTTGTGGCCAGAGAAAGCTCAGATAACATGCTAAAATTATTTTATTCCATCCTCAAGTGGCAAGCCTCATGAAGGGGAGAAATACTTGGTTCCAGGCCCACCGTCATCTCCATCAAGGAAGCAGGAGTTAGACAATTTGAGGTGATGATTTTTTTTTCAATATCTAATCCATTTCTTTAACGTTATTTCGTACAATGTTTTGTATAAATCTGAAGGGTTTGTGCCCTGCAGTGGAAACCAAATTGTTACGGGGGTGAGAAAACATAGAATATATCCCAAATAGTGGGAATCCAAGTGGAATTAACAACATAAGGTTTTGGACAGATTTTAACTCCAAAGATGGAATATTGTTGCAGGCTGATTATTTCACAAGTTGCATTCTGTTTTCTCAGGTGCTCCATTCTGGCTGGTAGTGCATATGTTGCCCTTGCACTCGGTGACAACCTCATGGCCTTAAATCATGCAGAGAATCTTCTACAGCAGCCCAAATTGTCTGGATCTCTAAAGTAAGTAACAGGAGATATGCAACCAGGTGGTTATTATTAAAACAGGATTGATTGAGCCTTATGAGAAAAGTGCTTCCTTAAACTGTGCCTCTTGGGCGTTCACTTGAAAAGAAACAATAGCCCATTTTCAAATAGTCTTAGTCTTTCCCCATAGCTCTGAATATTTTTCAAAAGGGAATTACTTTATACAAAAAAGGAAAGCTGCTGTTGAAATTGGAAATGACAATGGGCATTTAAGATTCAGTAACTTTAGAGGCGAAAATAGAGACACGGTGATGTTGAGGTGGAATGTAAAGTTAATAGCGTATTGGTTAAGTTAATAGATAGCATTGCAGAGAGGTAAACTAATGAGGTCCCACATCAGCAGCTGGAGAATTTTAAATGGTTATAATCCAGAGTGAAAATGTATCATGATCAAAATGCAACCAAGATCATAGAATGTGCAAATGTCTTAAAGTAAAGTTTGCCATACTAATCCGCAACTGTGGGGTTGATTCCTAAACCGGTCTTTGAATAACCTGCCAAGCCACTGGAAAAAGGACAAATGAAGGTTGGCAATAAATGCTGGTCTGCCAATGACATCCACAACCCATAAACAGACAGGGGAGAATCAGGAGGGTGTTGACTGATTGGCGAGGAAGGAAGAAATTCCCCTGTGTTGTGCAGCCATTCTCTAATGTGTAATTTTGTTTAGGTTTCTAGGTCACTTGTATGCAGCAGAATCCCTCATCTCGCTGGACAGAATCTCTGATGCCATCACTCATTTGAATCCTGAAAATGTTACTGATGTGTTCTTGGGAGTTTCTTCAAATGAACAGGACCAAGGTAAATAATTTCAAGTTTTAAATATTTACCCACTTGGGAACATATTATATCAGATGCTCTTGTGAAGTATTGCATTTTAAGACCTTTATTCCCCTCCTCATCCAGTAGAGTTTTGGAATGGTACCACACAGAATACTGGAATGAACTATTGATTAACAGCAATCCCTGCTCTTTCCCCATAGTCCTGCATTCTTCCTTCCTCTGTTACAAGTATTTTTCCAGCTCTCTTCTGAGAAATTCTAAAAAGAATATTCTACTTCCTTACTTGGCAGGAAGTTTCAGTTTGCAAGTCACTGTTTTAAATAAGAAGATAAATCTTATACCCTTTTTATTCCACTTTACTGAAATCTGTCTTTATGCCATTTGAAGTAATTTTCAATCCAATCTAATCTCCCCTTGATCTCACCTACTCCAGGAAGAACAACTCCAGCTTCTCTAGTCTCTAGACGACTAAAGTCCATCATTCTGGGGGCAATTTCTGTAATCTAGTCTGCATCCCTTCCAAAGCATTGCCATTCTTCCTAAAGTGTAGGTTGAGACTTAAATTAATTGATTTCTTGGGAGTAGTTGAAGCAAGCTTTCACCATTATTCAAACACTTCCTGAAAATACTTTCCATCTGTTATTTCTCTTTGATATGTAGTTTTTTTTCAACAAAAGGTAACATGTAAAAGATTTTTTAAAAATTGAAAAAAATGAGTATAATTTTCCCTAAAATTGTCTGAATTTCCCTAAAATGCTGTCTGAAATGTATTTTATAAGCTTATGGAGTTGATTATTGTTGGAGGTTTTTGGAATGAAGCAATTTGCCCTGAATCAATGGTTCATGTTCAGTAACTGCAGATATCAGCAGCTAATCCCTAACCAGGGTACTCGTTTAGTGACTAGCTCCTCTCTGATTTTAGCAAATAAATCTACATGTCCTCTTATCATGCTTCTGGTACTCCGTCTTCACTTCACACTCTCTCACCTCCTGTCTACTCCCATTTCTCTTACAAGAGCTCTGATATATTTCGTGTTTCTAGGGCCTGCACCTCTGACTTCAGAAATTGCAAATCCGTTGTGATTACTCCTAGTTTTAGACATGGTTCCAAATGTGACATATCCAGATACAAAAGTTACAACTATGTCTTCCCAGTGATCCTAGTAGTCCTCTCCGTCTTCTGACACTGGTAACCCTAGGACACTCATGCTTCATCCGAGTAATTGGTCTTTGGCCTCTAATGTTAAATTTTTATGTGGCTGTTGGTTGCTGCATGACATCTGTTTCCATTGACGTATCCCCAGGCAGTCATTCAACTAGATGTCATGAGTTTAGTCCCAGTGACTAAAAATGAACTTCTCTTCCTTTTCCACACTTCACACCTGCCTCCAGTTATAGCCAAATCTAAATTCTCTTCTCCATATTATTTTCTAAAATGAATTTTCAGGAGTTGCTGAAGTTCATCTGGGGACGGTGCTCTCTCAATATTGGGGAGCATATTCCAGTAATGAAGTTGAGGGCAGATATTTGTCCAGGTTGTAATGGTTCTGATTCTGAGGATCTTCTGGGTGTACTGCCCTTGCCTTTCCACATTCTGGGTTTGGGAGGTGATATGTAAGTTTATAATTCACCACATTTTGTGTCAAGACTAGAATAATCTTCAGTTTGAAGAATGGCATTGCAGCAATTAAATTGACACAAATTCTGTTTGCTTGAAAGGAGACGTGAATTGAGACATTTTGGCATTTCTTTTCAGGTTCTGACCGAGGAGAAAATGAACAGATGGAAAGCTGTAAGTGTACATTAATAAAAAAAAAAAAAATCACATCTAGAAACATGAATGCCATTGTTAGAATCAGAAATAAAATTAGAAACTGCTGAAACCATTCACCCCGTCAGACATTATTTGTAGAGTAAAGCAGAGCTGATATTTTGTGTTGGTGACCTCCCATCAGAATGGGAAGATGGTCAGAGATTTTCCAGTTTTTGAGTGTAGAGCCAGGTTAAGAGTAGTGTCTCAGAGCTGATGTGAAGCAGTAAAGAAAGAATAATTGCAGAAGTCTCTGTTGGAAAATCGGAAAATAGAAAATGATTCTAAATAGTCTGATTCTTAAAAAAAAAATGCTAAAGCATTTTATGGCTCAAAGGCTTTGAGTGTTGCGGCTTTTAAATACTAACTAGGAATATCTTGAGCTACCTGCATTGGTGTAATATATAAAATGGGTGGTTGTGTGAAGCATAAAATGCCTGTAATTGATTTTGTATGTTGGATTTCTTGCATTATCAGGTAGCAACCGTATAATTTAAGAGTTTATAAATATGTTAATGTTTGGTTTACACAATCACTTGCTGACTGATCTATCTGGCTTCCAGTTTTTCTGTCCCTTGGTTTATAATTTCATTCTTTTGATCAAATCCTTAATGACTTCAACTTTTCCTATCTTTGGACCTCCTCTGCTCTCCAATCTCTGATCTCTGCACTTCTCTCTTGTGCATTCTGACTTTAATCTCTCTGCCACTGACCCTCTTACCTCCAGTTATTTTAGCCCCAAACTATGGAAGACTTCCCCACAGCACTTTTTCCTTCAAATACTGCGCAACCCCAAGTATTTGAATACCTACCTTGTAGAAGTGGCTCAGTCTCAGATTTGGTTTAAGAGATTAAAGAAGATATAGGAATGCAAATGTTGAGTGCTTAAGGACATGTCTCTAGTAGGCTCATCTAGTTGTTCATCAGGTTTTATTTAGTTTGATACAGTGCAATGGAGAATATTACAGCTGAAGGCTGTGGATTCCGGTTAATCGGGGCAGGCACTTATTTGGGACAACTCTTAAAGGACAGAAATTTAAAGAGAACATTGCCGGGATTCCCTTTGTTAATTTGGGACACTATGCCGCTTAATTGGGCAGGAGACTGTTGCCGAACAAGTTCTAACAGTCACACCCATCTGTGTGGCTGCTGGGCATTACACTGCTTAGAGCAATCAGTTTTTAAATAGCATCAGTTACATCTGCGTTTGTGTTCATAAAGCAGTGATGTTTGTCACTGATAGTTGGTGAGGAATAAGCAGTTAGACAATTGAGAACGGTTTTGCTCACTGTGGTTTCAAACATTCAGGCTTGGAGATGTCAGAAACGGCCAAGAGTGAAAATGAAACAATTTCACTACTTCAACAAATTAGGAACTACAAAGACTTTGAAGGTATCGACAATATATTTAATATTACAATGGAAATGAAGATCTGGAGGTTGCAATCGGTGATAGCATTGTATGAAGGCAGTCCATTAGCTGCACTGGTTTTGTTCATTGCATACAATGGATGAATTTCTCCATCAGTTACTATTAGGAACTAATAGAGGGTTTTATAGTGTACAGTTCTATTGGTAATGTTCTAACTTGTTCTGTATTTCAATTAAATACACAATTTGTTACTCAGTTTGTCTGTTTTATACCTTTTTAATTATTTCCATGAAAGTTTGGCTAAATTGGGGAAGGTGGCCAAAATGTAGTGGTTGTGATGTGTCTCAATTTACCAGAATCCACTGTATTTAATAAATTCATGAATGAGGAGGCACATAGCTAAATTAATCCTACTTCTGCCATCAGACCTGCAGGCTGCAACTGTTCAAATACATGTTAGAGTACAGTTTTAATGTGATAAGGGCTTCTCTATCTCCCATTCCTTTGGACAGAGAGTTCTAGACCCCTACCAATTGATATATATCACAATAGACATGGTTGGTGAATAGAGCATTGCAGAATTCCAATGGTGTCAGGCTTCCAGTCATACACACCTATAAATCAGCCCTATTTCCTGTCCTCAACCAAGTTCAGATCCAATTTGCCCCCTCATTTGAATCCCATGGAATTTACTTATTGAACAGTTATGTATTAAAACAGTCATGGATTAGAATCCATGTTGATAACATCAAATTTTACTATGCTATTTCTTTGTTGTTACCTTTTCAAAGAATCAAATTAGTCACACCTAACCTTCCGTTAACAAACTTTATTAGCAATGTCCACATCAGCAGTCGTCAGTTCCTCTGGCATTGCTTAAATTGGCCAAAGAGAATTGAAAAAAATTTTGAATTAGTCTTTTCAATTTCTTCTCTTGCTGTTTTTAACAGATACATGAATTCCAACCTAGTAGTTTGTCCATTTAATGAATATGTAAACTGCTTAATCTTCATCTTTAAGTGTTTATCATATTCAGTAATGCATAACAACATCACTGACAATTCCTCATTAAAGCGTTTGCAAAATATTCATTCAGCACCTTGTTCACGTTCCCCTACCTCCACACTTTATTGATTGATTGGTTCCTAATGGGCCTTAATCTTTCATTCATTGTCCCGTTGCATATAATGTAATTAAAAAAAAGCCTTCAGCTGTTACTTTTCTAAAGACTCTTTGATTTCATTCTTTCCACTTAATTTTTGTTCTGACACTCTCTGTATTCTTCCAGACTTCCTGCTCCATTAAGCAATGTATATATTTCTCCAACTAAGCCAGGCTGCGTGTCCCGTAAAAGTCAGGATCTCGATTCATACATTAATATGTTTGTTACTGTACATACTATAGTTGGCACAAATTATATCTTTCTGAACACTTAAATTTGTATTTTCCCTCCACTGAGTGATTACCAGAATACTTCCAATGAGATTAAATTAGATTGAATTGCATTCTGTTGATTCTATACTTTCTAGCCAGATTCTGATTTTTCTGAAATGATTTAAGTAATGATTTACAGACAGTCGTCAACAAACAGATTAGAAGCTAACGTGCTCTTCTAAATTTTGTGTATTCACCAGCTGGGAAACAGATACTGCAGTGTTACCCTAATTCCGTTACATCAGCTCGTGCAATGATGCTCTTTAACCTTGGCAGTGCATATTGTCTACGCAGTGAATATGACAAGGCACGCAAGTGTCTTCATCAGGTGAGGAAGCAAGAGCATGTCATTTTTTTTTAACTGCGCCATCCAAATCCTTAAGTGGAAGCTGTGGTCTGAGAGGTCGTTCTTTTACTTGCTGGAAAAGTTCCTGTATGGTTGTCACCAGACTGCTGGTGTGAAGTGGGGGGGAAGGTAGTGGGGTGTGGAGATACGTTTCAATCCTTATTTTGAACTTTGATTCTCTTTTAAGATTTTTTGCATTCCACAAGAAAGAAATTAGTGTTCTTTAGCTCATTGCCTTCATGAAGGTTGCAAAGGATTTTAAGATTAGTCACCACTTGTACTGGGCACTCCTGAATGAAATTTGATATATTTGTTAATCTTGTTCTTCAGTAAAATGTATTTGTTTCCTTACTGACTATAATCTCATTTTATATCTGCATGTTTTATTTTTGTTAACTGCCCATCTACTCGGGGAGTTGAGGATCTGCCTTCCTGAAAACTTTGCTCCTGCACTTTAACCCAGTGTTTTGATTCTGCTATCTGATGACTGATATCCCATTTGAGCGTACTAATATGTACAGTTTCTGTCAAGGATAATAGTAAGTGGTTGTGTGGTCCTTTATGCTTTTACTGATTATCTGAGTGAATTGCTCGGTCTCCTACTCTGCTTTTGGATGGAAATTCTGTGATTTGAAAATTAGTTTTCCTTTCTTCAATCTTTATCCACTTGAATTTATTTTCAATTTCCAGCCAATCATTCTAAATCCTAATGATTGACATTGGAGGAAAATGTTGTTTAACCTTCGTTTGAGATAACTTCAAGATGTGTGGCATTTGAATGTCCCTCCACAACAGTCACAGATCACTACAATGCGCTCGTGACCAAACTGCAGCATGTGTACCCAGGCTCTGCCAAATGTTAGGACTGTCTTGTTGGTCACTAAAGCCCAGGCTTGTTGCTGTAGCCCATTTCTCCGAATATAGCATTACCTACATTGAACTGGTATATCTCACACAACAATTTTCTATGTTTTCCCTGCTGTGGGGGAAAGAAAGCAAATTAAATCCCATTTAAATTAAAATAACAGATAAAATCATCTCACTTCTTTACATCATTCATCGGATAACAAACAGGCTTGTGGTATTGGATTCCTAGTCAGTATAGACACTAGCCAGTAAAAAAAAAATCCTGGAATGAATTGTATGTGTGTTAACCTCTGGTGATACAAATCCTTATCCCTGTGGTTTCCCAATAGCTGCTGTCTGCCAATCTGAGAAACTTAAGTTTAGCGTAATTCTTTGCTTTCTGGATTTCAGCTATTTCTCCACTTGTTTATATCATGGGCTGGCAACTTCCCATCTAATTTGTATGATATTTTATCAGATGTCTGTATGAACCATATTACCTATTTAATTTGTAATTTCCACTATTTCCTCAGTATATTTCAGTAACTTTAGAATATTTAGATCTTATCTATTTTGTTTTTTTGATCAGTGTCTTTCTCAGTGTTTTGATTTTATCGAATAAGGTTTCTTACAATTGACACACTATTAGCTTCTCGGTGTTTAATCACTCAAAGAGTTGAACTGCATGTGCATATAACGAGAGCTTTTAATATTTAACTACCCTCAAATCTTTTGCATACTTTTTGTCAATTGAATTTTTAAATATAATGTTCAGTCTCTGTTTCACTGGCCTTTTGGAATTCTGGGCTGCATACTATTTGTACATGGATGTTTGAAGCTTGATCCTTGTTTAGACTGACTTGTTTAGAAATGCAGTGTAGTAGCAGGCCTTTCTGCCACAATAAGCCCGCACTATCCAGTTACACCCATGTGACCAGTTAACCCATTAACATGGAACGTGGGAGGAAACCAGAACACCTGGAGAAAACCCACGCATTCACAGGGAGAATGTACAAACTCTTTGCGGACAGTGGCAGAATTGGCGCTGTTACAGTGTACGTTAACATTAACCGCTGGACTACCATGTCGGCCTTGTGCTGATCAGTGGAACCCAATGAAAATAGTCTTGTCTGAATGAACAAATACAGTCGGCCCTCCTTATCCATGAGTTCCGCATGCGCGAATTCAACCAACCACGAATCGAGAAAACCCAGAAATGCTTTTCCAGCACTTGTTGTTCGAACATGTACGGACTTTTTTTTCTTGTCATTATTCCCTAAACAATGCAGTAAAACAACTATTTTACATGGCATTTACATTGTATTAGGTATTATAAGTAATCTAGAGATGAGTTAAAGTATAATGGAGGATGTGTGTAGGTTATCGTGCATCGGGATCGAGAAAAAAAACCCCACAAGTTCCCTTACTAAGTAAGTTGGACCAGGTACATCCAATATTAATTAGCGTCAGTTAGTCAAATGTTTGTCTTAGTATATAGTATATATTTTACCTTTCTATGCATATAAAACACTTAAGAAACGTATGTTTCAGTGCCGGGCTCGGGAACGGAAATTCCCAAGTTCGATCCAGTGACAGACCACTCCTGAGCACGCTTTCCATCTGTGCTGGGTTGGTTGATGTGCAGGATCAAAAACCCAAAACCCAATAATTAAACCACTGCGTTGCTTAGTAATAATTGTAGCTTTCATCGGGGCAGGGCCTTTCTCACTTTATCCTTTAAAGTTGTTCCAATCGTTGACCGACTGTAGCCTAAGGCTTTTCCAATGACCGATGGCATTTCATCTCTTTCCGATCGCTTTTGTTATTTCCACTTTATTTTAAATGGTGATTGTGATTATTTTCGTGAACAGAAACACTGTGGATTCAGAGCTCCACCGCCGGGTCCTAATGTCCACTTCACTGAGACATGTTAAATAAGGTCCGGGGTTCCACTGGGTCCTAAGGTCCACCACATTTAGACAGGTTGAATAAGGGACTTGAGCATCTGTGTTTTTTGGTATCCGTGAGGGGTCCCGGAACCAATCCTTCGCGGGTAAGGAGGGCCAACTGTAACGTATTCTCCTACTGCACTATTGTAATTTGTTCACTTTTGAATATACTGCTTTATTTAATGAAGTTGATAATTTTTTAATTCATTTGGCAGTTTTTTGTCTTTTCCATCTCATATTCATCTTCCCACTGATCTCAAATTTTCTACTTGTAAATGTTTCTAGTGCCTTTTTTTTTAAGTGGATTGCAAATGTACTAACATGACTCAAAGTATTTACTGTTTGAGCTTTCAGGAAGTCCTTAATGAAGTGCTTCAGTTTTAATATATCCTTTTCTAAGCAAGTCTGTCAACATTGTAATTGGGCACTAGCTCATTTGTGTTTTCCTTTATCAATTGAAGGCTGCATCAATGATTAGTCCCAAAGAGATTCCACCAGAAGGCATCTTACTGGCTGTTTATCTTGAGCTACAGAATGGTAAGTTTGTGTTTGATAATGATCTCTAAGGTTGCAGTGTGTAGAAATTGGAGTAACTTTTTTATTGTGCAACACTTCACTTGTGAGTCTGTTTGGGTCATCTATGGCATCTGGTGCTCCCGGTGCGGCCTCCCCTACACTGGTGAAACCCGACGCAGATTGGGGGACCGCTTCGTTGAGCACCTCCGCTTTGTCCGCCACAACAGACAGGATCTCCCAGTAGCCACCCACTTCAACTCTGCTTCCCACTCCCATTCAGATATGTCCATACATGGCCTCCTCTACTGCCATGATGAGGCTAAACTCAGGTTGGAGGAGCAACACCTCATATACCGTCTAGGTAGTCTCCAGCCCCTTGGTATGAACATAGAATTCTCCAACTTCCGGTAATTCCCTCCCCGCTCCCTTCCTCTATCCCTATGTCACTCTGCCCCCTCCCCCAGCTCCCTCATGGTTCCTCCTCCTGCCACTACCCATTGTGTTTTCCCCTATTCCTCCTTCACCTTTCCAGCCTATCACCTCCCTGCTTCCCCTCCTCCACCCCTTTATCTTTCCCCTTACTGGTTTTTCACCTGGAACCTACCAGCCTTCTCCTTCCCACCCTCCCCCCACCTTTATAGGGCCTCTGCCCCTTCCCTCTACAGTCCTGACGAAGGGTTCTAGCCCGAAACGTCGACCGATCTTTTCCACGGATGCTGCCTGACCTTCTGAGTTCCTCCAGTGTGTTGTGAGTGTTTTTTTCCTCTGGATGATCTTTCAATAGCAAATGTTGGTTCTTTGCTTATGTGCAGTAATAAATTCTCTGGGGAGAGAAGTGCCAGAGAAATAGTTTGATGCAACTATTTCTTGACTTGTCTAAGCACATGAATTTTCATTTTAAGTTCACCAATGTATAATTCCCAATGCAAGTTAAACGTAACGCATTCATTCCCTGGCCTCTTGGCACAAAACTAATATGGCAGGGGGATGGGAACCAGGATGATAGAGCTGAGGATGAGCCACTATGTTTACAAGTAGATGACGGGTGTGACATGAATGTAAGGAAGGACAAGCCAATGATTGGGTACAGATGTAGACAGAGCAAAGAGTTAAATTGTACCACAAAGGCAAGATTCAAAAGGGCGAAGAATACAGGACTAAAAGTGCCGTATCTGAATGTACGTAGCATTCATAATAAGGTGGATGAGCTCATGGCACATAGAGATTGGTCGATATGACATTATAGGCATCTGAGTCATGGCTGAAAGAAAACCATAGTCGGGAGCTTAACATCAAAGGATATACTCTGTATGGATAGGACAGATGGGTAGGCATGGGCAGTGGTTTGGCTCCGTAGGTAAGAAGTGGAATTACATATTTAGAAAGAGGACACATAGTGTCAGAGAATGTTAAATCTTTGTGGGTGGGGTTAAGAAATGGCAAGGGTTTAAAAAAAAGCATTATGGGAATTATATATATGCCTCCAAATAGTAGCCAAGATGTGGGGTTGAGATTGCACAGGGAGCTGGAAAAAGCGTGTAATAAGGGTAATGTCACAATTGTAATAGGGGACTTGGAGATACAAGGGGATTGGGAAAATCAGGTTGGTTTCAAATCGCAACAGAGGGAATTTGTTGAACGCCTATGAAATGGCTTTTTAGAGCAGCTTGTACTTGAGCCTACTTGGGGAAAGGCTTTCCTTGATTGGGTTTTATATAATAACCCAGATCTTATTAGGAACTTAATGTAACAGAACCCTTAGGAGGCAGTGATCATAATATGATTGAATTCATACTGAAATTTGAGGGACAAGCATAAGTCACATGTATCAGTATCACAATAGAATAAAGGGAATTAGAGAGGCATGAGAGAGGATCCTGCCCGGAAGAGGATACTGGCAGGGATGATAGCAGAGCAGAGATGGCTGAAGTTTCTGGGAATAGTTCACAAGGCGCAGGATAGATATGTCCCACAGAAGAAGTAGTTTTCAAATGGCATGGGTAGGCAACCATGGCTGACAAGGGAAGTTAAGGACTGCATAAAAGCCAAGGAAAGGACATATAAGCTAACAAAACTGAGTGGAAGTTGGATGATTGGGAAGCTTTTAAAATCCAAAAAAGGCAACTAAAAAAGCTAAGAGAAAGGAAAAGATTAAATACAAGGGCGAACTAGCCAATAATATAAAGCCGGATATTAGAAGTTTTTTCAGTTATATAAAGAGTAAAAGGGAGGTGAGAGTTGATATTGGACCGCAGGAAAATGATGCTGGTGAGGTAGTAATGGGGGACGAAGAAATGCAGATGAGCTTATTGGGTACTTTGTATCAGTCTTCACTGTGGAAGACACCAACCGTGTGCCAGAGGTCCAGGAGTGTCAGGTAACAGGAGAGAGTGCTTTTGCCATTACAAAGGAAGAAGTGCTAGGCAGACTCAAAGGTCTTCAGGTGGATAAGTCACCTGGACCAGGTGGATTACATCCCAGAGTCCTGAGAGAGGTTGCTGAACGGATAATGGATGCATTAGTCATGATCTTTCAAGAGTCACTTGATTCTGGCATGGTCCCAGAGGACTGGAAGATTGCAAATGTCATTCCACTCTTTAAGAAGGGAGGAAGGCAAAAGAGAAGAAATTATAGGCCAGTTAACCCAACCTCAGTGGTTGGGAAAGTGTTGGAGTCCATTTATTAAGGATGTGGTTTCAGGGTACTTTGAGACTAATGATAAAATAAGTCAAAGTCAGCTTGGTTTCTGCAAAAGGAAATCTTCCCTGATAAATCTGTTGAGTTCTTCGAGGAAGTAACAAGCAAGGTGGACAAAGGAGAGGCGGTGGATGTCATTTACTTGGATTTTCAGAAGGCATTTGATAAGGTTCCACACATGGGGCTGCTTAACAAGATAAAATCCTATGGTGTTACAAAAAAGATATTGGCATGGATAGAGGAATGGCTCACAGGCAGGAGGCAGCGAGCTGGAATAAAGGGGCCCTTTTCTGGTTGGCTGCCAGTGACTATCGGTGTTCCTCAGGAGTCAATATTGGGATCACTACTTTTGACATTGTTTGTCAATGATTTGGATAATGGAGTTGATGGCTTTGTGGTAAAGTTTGCAGATGATACAATACGGATGGGGAGGTAGGTAGTGCTGGGGAAGCAATGTGATTGCAGCAGGACTTAGACAAATTGGAATATTGGGCCAAAAGAATGACAGATGGAATACAATGTTGGGAAATGTATGATATATTTTGGTAAAAAGAACAGTAGTGTGGACTATTATCTAAATGAGGAGAAGGTTCAAACATCAGAGGTGCAGAGGGACTTGGGAATCCTCGTGTAAGACTTTCAGAAGGTTAATTTACAGGTTCACTCTGTGGTAAAGAAGGCAAATACAATGTTGGCATTTATTTCAAGGGGAGTAGAATATAAAGGCAAGGAGATGATGCTGAGGCTTTATAAGACACTACTCAGGCCGTACTTGGAGTATTGTCAACAGCTTTGGACCCTGTATCTCAAAGGATGTGTTGTCATTGGAGAGGTTCCAGAGGAGGTTTACAAGGATGATTCTGGAAATGAATTGGTTAATGTATGAGGAGCATATGTTTGGGCCTGTACTCACTGGAATTTAGAAGAATGTGCTGGGATCTCATTGAAACCTACTGAATGTTAAAAGGACTAGATAGGGTGGATATGGAGAGGATGTTTCCTATGGTAGGGGTATCCAGAACTGGAGGGCACAGCCTCAAAATTGAGTGACGACCTTTTAGAACAAAGGTAAGGAGGATTTTTTTTTTTAGCCAGAGGGAAGTGAATCTGTGGAATGTTCTGCCACAGACTGCAGTGGAGGCCAAGTCCACGGGTGTATTTAAGGTGGAAGTTGATCGTTTTCTGATTGGTCAGGGCATCAAAGAATATGGCAAGAAGGCAGGCGTATGGGGTTGAGTGGGATCTGAGATCAGCCATGATAGATTGGCGGAGCAGACTCGATGGGCTGAATGGCCTAATCCTGCTCCTTTGATCTTATGGTCTAATTGTCAATTGCTGTATCATATTTCTGAATTACGAAGGTTCACTGAGCCCATATTTGTCAGTGTTCCTCTTTTCCATGGATGAATTTCCCATTATATGGGTTCTTTTCTCGGGGTCTCTGGTCAGATTAATGTCATATCCAGTATATAATAGGTTTTGAATGAAAAACAGATCAAATATACTTCATGAGTAAAAGCTGAAAATGATTAATATTGAGATGTCAAGGCTATGGGCAGGAACTAGCCAAAAGGGATAGTTTCAAGGAATGTCATAAATGAGGAGAGAAGGGTTTTGGAAAGTGATTCCAGACATCGCCTTGGCAGTTGTAAACGCTCCTACCAGTAGTGCAACAATTAAAACTGGAGATGTTCAAGAGAACAGAATTGTTGGGGCATAGGTCTCAGAAGGGGGCTGGATGTGATTGCAAAGATAAAGAAGAGTGAGACTACAAAAGGATTTGAAAGGCAAGATAAGTTTTACATTCCCTCGAGGATGTAAGATTAAGGAAAATCTGATTAAAATGCTTAAGGTTGAAGCAGTAGAGAGAGAAATTATCACCTCAGATGATTCTGCAACAAAGGAGCATTGCCTTGACATTATCACGCTCTTCATGAACGCTGTTTGGAAGCATTTCCCTATTTAGCAGGCAGTGAAAATCTGCAACTCCATTTCAAACAGATTTATAGCTTCATGTCAGAGAAGGGTGCCAGGAAAATGGTGTGTTAAGCTATCAGCTATGATCTCATTGAATGACAGAAGCAGCTCAAGGGGCTGAATGGCCTTCTAAGTTTTAATGCCTTGCTCTCATGTACAGATGTAGTAGTCCTTGCTTTGACCATTGTATTAATTTGCTGTAAGTTTACATTTTCTGTTAATACTGCTTACATCTTGTCTCTGCCTACAATGAATATGCAGTTATGTTTGGGAACAATTCCACCAGTCAGTACATTTTGCTTTCTTTTTTCTTCGGTTGGTGGGTACAGGCAACACGCAGTTGGCACTACAGATCATCAAAAGGAATCAGTTACTACCCTCGGTGAAATCCCTGAGTTCAGATGTGAAGAAGAAGCCGGTGTTTCAGTCCATCCAGACCGTGCAGCCACCAGCATTCAGCACTGTCCAGCGGAAGTGAGTCTGCGGTACTAAAATCCATTTGCTGCCTTCAGGACTGTTCCCGTGCTGGGGAAGAGGCTCGGGTTGGAGGGGAAAACCCACCAAGCACTGCAGTTCTCAGCCATCGAACGATGGAGAATAGGAATTTTTTGAACATCCAGTGCTAGGTATACAAGAACCAGTCAGTATAGGGTTGATCGACCTTGGACTCAAATGCTCACTGAAGGTAAAACATGCACAGTTTCCGTGTGTTTCTGGAATTTGGAGGTTTATCAAGTTTTTAATATTTTGTTTTATGATAATGGTTTGTAACTGCAATATTTATAGCTGAACAGATGTGTTTCCTGTTATATTAGCAGCAATTAAAGTAATCCAATGAAAACCTTATATGCTAAAGAACACTTTCATATGACAATTTAGTTGTCCATCTCATATGGTGCATATGTTATAAAATTCTTCTCAACATCTTGCCCGTTAATTGAACTGTCATGGAATTGCTGATTGAGTTTGATTCTGGAAGTACAATTAGCAAAATTAAAATGATGGAACTATTCTTCCCACTAAGCAGAGTTTTACAAATCCTCTTGGTTCACCTTCTAAAGTTAGTGATGTTATCTGCCTGAGCTTAGTAGACAACGAGAAGAGGGGAGGCTGAACATTTGAGGTACTATAGAATATCTTTAGGAATGCAATTTCCTTGAGTATCACAGATGTTCTAATGTGAGTTTTACTAACTAGTTGAAGTCCTGTCTTAATCAAGCCAGTGACATTTTGTAAATAGTGTTTTACCTGGCCTTCATTTCTTGCTGCTTTTCAGCAGTAACTACTTTTTCTTTCTGGAAATATACCATGTAAAGAAGCCTAGAGAAAGAAACTTGTAAAAAATAAAATATTGAAATTTATCAGATTAATAAATGAAGAAGGCATTGTCATGAATTTTTGATCCAGGAATTCGTAAAAGGAACCAAAATGAAATGTGCTCTCTCTTCACTTACTTTACCAATTTCCAGCATGGCTGTCAAAGGATTCTGAGAGAGCAGGGAGAAAGGGAATCGAGGTGTAGAAAATGCAGAGCCACCGGAAAGAGCTGGGATTAGGAACTGACTAGATTACACCTGCAGGCAGCTGGCACAGACTCGATGGCTTAGTGTTTGGAAGCAATATAGGGGGAGGACATCATTTGATTTTCTCAGAGAGCTCCTTGGCCGTGATAATTTTCCCAATGTGTAATTTTCAGTGCTGAAGCTAAGTTCAGCTGTTTGCGTTCAGTTAGACAGCATTGCTTCAGAACCTACCAAGAGCAGCATCCCAACCCACTTATCAGGTCTAATTGATAGCAGAACAAGCTGCAATCTGGAGCTGTTGTGGCTCATGAATCCTGCCTACAGTCAGAAGCCCACTGGTGATATTAGATCAAGAGGGTAAGGTTCCAATATATCACAAACTGCCTGGTCAAACACGGGTACTCTTAAACATTGCAAATGAAATGATATTTTGGAAGCATAGTTGACTCTGATTGTGAATAAAGAACAAATGTAAATTCTGCATTCTGCTCATTCACTGATAGTTTTGGTTGTGAACTTACTGCTTTTTGGATGTTTATAGCTGTGTTTCTTTGATTGCCTCACTTTCAATGTATTAAGATGAAATGTTTGTAGGAACATTAGGATTGGAAGACACCATTCGGCACTTGATCTAGTTCAGTTTGATTATAGTGATTGGTATTCCAGCTTCCACTTAATAACCTTGCTCATTAAACCTCTACTAGCTGTTCATCTTTTGCCCTTCTGAATACATGATACCTTTGCTTGCATGATTTAAAACTGAACCTCTTGTTTTGGGAGAGATGTCCAAGGCCCATATTTTCTGCCAGTGCTGCATTGCCCAGATCATCCATTCCAGACAACCATATTGTCTCCTTATTTAGATTATGAGGACACGCAGTCCTCTTTATTGTCATTTGGTAATGCATGCATTAAGAAATGATACAATGTTTTTCCGGAATGATATCACAGAAACACATGACAAACCGACTTAAAAAACTGACAAAAACCACATAATTATAACATATGTTACAACAGTGTAAAGCAATACCGTAATTTGATAAGAACAGACCATGGGCACAGTCAAAGTCTCAGAGTCTCTCGAAAGTCCCATCATCTCACGCAGACGGTAAACGTCCAGTGCCGCCAAACTTGCCGATGCAGCATCCTGGAAGCATCCGAACACAGTCCGACTCCGAGTCCGTCCAAAAAACTCCGAGCCTCCGACCAGCTCTCCGACACCGAGCACCATCTCTGCTGAGCGCTTTGACCCCGGCCCTGGCAATAGGCAAAGCCGAGGATTTGGGGTCTTCCCCTCTGGAGATTCTCAATTGCACAGTAGCAGTGGCAGCGAAGCGGGCATTACAGAAGTTACTCCAAGTGTTCCTCCATACTTCTTGCGTCTGTCTCCATCAAATCAGGATTGTGCATGGCCCCCTAGTTAACACATAATCGATATCATTCGGAACGGCCGCGCACGCTGCGTCACGCCGCCATCTTCTCCCTCCCTCCTGGGGTTTGTATATCTGAGCGGCATGTTGTACAACTCAGGATTGAGCAGAGACTGACGGTCGGAGCAACAATCCTTATTCCAGAGTCTATCTTGTTTCTCTTCTATCTTATTTAGAGATACAACACGGAATAGGCCCTTCAGACACTTCAAACCGAGCCACCCAACAACCCACCGATTTAACCCTAGCCAATAATGGGACAATTTACAATGACCGATTAACCTACTAACCAGTACATCTTTGGACTGTGGGAGGAAACTGGAGCACCCGGAGGAAACCCTTGCGCATGGGAAGGATCGTACAAACTTGCTTACAGAGGACTTGTGGATTTGAACCCTGAACTCTGACACCCTGAGCTGTCACAGCGTCGTGCTGGCTGTTGCACTACCATGGTGCCACAGTACTCCAACCACACACCCCTAACAACCTCGTACATGTAATTTCCTACAACAGTAGCGTCTTAAATACTCGATCACAATCATCCTCCCAACTGCCTCTATCTTCACACTACCCTGGATCCACCTGCTTCTCATTTCTTTTGACTGCCTTCATCAATCACCCACCTGTCCCCACGTCTCCACTCCATCCCCTTTCCCACTCCTGGCTCAATATGCTTCATCCATCACCCCTCCTTGGTTCACCGATCACCTCCGGATCTGCTCCTCTCTTTGAACTGGTCATCACCCTCTGTCCCGATGTATTGCTTTGACCCAAAATGACAACCTCTCCCACCTCCCCACCGCAGATGGTGTTCAACCCACAGTTCCTCTGACAAATTGTGGCTCCTAAATACTGACTTCTCCTGTCCTTAAACTATCAGTTCTAACTTTGTATGAACCATTCTTGCACAGTGCTCTAATTCTCTCTAATCTTTAAATATCCATTCTAATATATGACCCACATGTGGGCACGTGGCCAAGTGGTTAAGGCATTGGACTAGCTACCTGAAGGTCGTGAGTTCGAGCCTTGGCTGAGGCAGGATGTTGTGTCCTTGAGCAAGGCACTTAACCACACATTGCTCTGCGACGACACTGGTGCCAAGCTGTATGGGTCCTAATGCCCTTCCCTTGGACAACATTGGTGTCGTGGAGAGGGGAGACTTGCAGCATGGGCCTGCGCCCTGGAGAGTGAAGACTTTCCCCTCGCAGATCCATGGTCTTGCAAGACTATTGGATGCCTTTACTTACCTTATATAACCCTAAAGAAGGGAAATGTTTTTACAAAGGCTCTGAACACCGTAAGTTGAATGGGATGGATTTCAGACCCCTTCCAGCAAGAATGGAGCAGTTAATCAGGTGCTTTTCGTTGAGTGCAAATAAAGCAAAGATGTGCATGTAAGCCCAAGTAGCAGACAAATGTATTATTCAAAATGATAAAAAAGATATGACAGCTTGGCTTTCTGCCCTCAGCATCAGTAGGAAGTTGAAATGGTGCCCAACCAACGTGTATACAAGTGATAATGACATACTAACCAGTTGCGTGGAGAAGAAAACTCCATTCTCCACACTCGGCTGCTCTCATTTGCTACTCCTGAGCAAAAAGACAGAAAAGAATGAAATATCTTTTATAATAGAAAACGTTGAAGGAAAATGAGTAAGCCTGTCTTCCTAATTCTTTGGCTATTCTAAGCTATTGGCCTCTTTAAAGTGAAAGTAGTTTGGCATAAGTGAGAGAACACTTGAAACAGTATCCTTGCAAGCTTCGGCCTGCTCAGTAATTAGAGCCATGATGTTTTCCATGTGATGAAAACTGTTTTAACATGGAACACTTCCGACACGCCCAAAGGCAGATACCACAGCCACCCTGACCTTAGAGTTCACTCTGGGTGCCAACCTAATGGCCCACCCATTCCGCAATGCCGAAGTATGCTGCCTCTGGGAGGAAAGAAAGATGACCCTATAACTCGGGCTGAGTGTGCATTATGGAATGCATGCTTTCCACACTGATACTGTGGATGAGATGCAAGGGAGGAGTCGTTTGTATTGAGCACAGATATGGGACTCAAAACAGAGGGAGCAGCCGCAAGTATTAAATGAATAAAAAGACTTTTTCCACAGTATCTTCCATATCTTGCAAAGGGTATTGCAACCAATAGAATATTTGAGACCCACAAATAATTTGTTAGAGGACCTGTGGGTTGAACACTAACTGTGGTGGGAAGGTGGGAGAAGTTGCTGATATTTTGGGTTGAGGACAGAGGGGCAATGGCCAGGATAAAGAGGAGGGGGGGCAGGTCCGGAGGTGATTGGTGAACCAAGGAGGGGTGACGGACGATGAGTGTATTGAGCCAGGAGTTGGAAAGGGGATGGAGTGGAGACGTGAGAACAAGTGGATGATAGATGAAGACAGTCAAACGAAATGAGAAGCAGATGGATCCAGGGCGGTGTGAAGATAGAGGCAGTTGGGAGGATGATTGTGATTAAGACACTGCTGTTGTAGGAAAAGCAACAATGTAATAAAGAGTGGATAATCTGCTTCAGAAATATTGATTGTAGGATTAATGGGCCCTATAGCACTATGAAAAATTTCTCTGCTTTTTGAAGTATTATTGTAAGCAGCGGGGTACAGATGATGCATAATTGAGTACTCTGAGTACTGTACTGCACTAGATTTTTGTGTACAGTTCATTGGGAGTGCACAAATCTAGGCTGACAGTTCATTCTACTCTGAGTCACGGCTGCTATATACAGCTTAAAGACTGCTAACATCCATAAAGCCTGTGATTTTTTTTTTGAAGGCAAGGCAACTTCGCATCAATTTCTGCTCGCATGTATCTGATTCTTCTGTAAGGTTTTGCTGCAAGTTCCAGGATCTTTGTTTTTGCACTTGATGGCTTTGCATACAGATTCATTGGAGGTCCTTGTGGGGGGTGTATTTGCTGAAAGTGGCTTTCACGATTGATTCATGACAGCCACTGGTATTGACCCATGTATTTGCTTTCAGATTGCCTTGTATGTGGAGCATAGAACAGGAGCAGGCCCTTCAGCCCACAATGTTGTGCTGAAGCAGGTAAATCAAATGGCCGATTAATCCCTTCTGCCTACACAATGTCCATATCCTTCCACATTCATGTGCCTATCTAAACACCTCTTAAATGTCCCTAATGTATCTGCCTCTACCACCACCCCAGGCAGTGCATTCTACCATCCACTACTATGTATATTTTAAAAAAAACTTGCCCCTTGCATCTCCTTTAAAATTACCCCCCCTCCACCTTAAAGGTATACCCTCTGGTATTAGACATTTCAACCCTGGGGAAGAGATGCTGTCTGTCTTCTCTATCTCATTATCTCCTCTCATTGTCTTGGCAGATCTCCCCTCGGCCTCTGCAGCGCCTCTCATTTTAGCACTTGCCTCTGTTACAGGCGGCATCCTGGTAAGTCTTCTGCACCGTCTTCAAAGCCACAACATCCTTCCTGTAACGGGGCGACCAGAACTGGATGCAATACTCCAGATACAGCCGAATTTATGACTTTTGATCTCAGTGCCTCGACTAATAAAGGCAAGCATGCTGTATGTCTTTTTAACCATCCAATCAACTTGTGTTGCTACTTACAGGGAGCTGTCAACTTGGACTCCAAGATTCCTCTGCTCGTCAACACTGTTGAGGGTCTTGCCCATAACAGTGTCCTCTCTCTTTACATTTGACTGACCAAGGTACAACACTTCACATCTGGCCAGGTTAAACTCCATCTGCCATCTCTCTGCTCAAATCTGCATCTGATCTATATCCCACTGTACTCTTTGCCAGTCGTCTACACTCTCCACAGCACCACCAATCTTCATGTCAACTGCAAACTTGCTAACCCATCCTTCTATATTTTCATTCAGGTCATTTACATCACTAACAGCAGAGGCTACAGTACAGATCCCTGCCGAATGCCACTAATCACAGTCCTCCATCTAGAATAAGTCCCTTCAGTCACTACCAGTCTTCTATGGGCAAACCAGTTCTGAATCCAAACCCAATTCACAATTCACCATGATCTTAATCTGCTGGATGATCTTTCCCTAAGAGAACTTGTCAAATCCATGTGGACAATATCCACATCTACCTTCAACAGTCACTCCCATCACCTTGTCAAAAAACTCAATCAAATTAGTAAAACACGACTTGCCCCACACAAAGCCATGGTGCTTCTCCCTAATTAGGTCATGGTTTTCTAAATGCTCATAAATCCTATCCCTAAGATTCACTCGGGTAACTGCTCTGCCACTGACCTGAGACTCACCGGTCTATAGTTTCCAAGATTATCCCTGGTTCCCTCCTTGAACAACGGAACAATATTAGCTACTTGCCAATCTTCCAGGAATGGCTAGAAAGGACACGAAGATATTGGTCAAGGCTCCAGCAACCTCTGCACTTGCCTCTCACGATAACCTGGGGTATATTCCATCAGGCCCTGGGGACTTGCCTACCTTAATGCTTTTTAAGAGACCCAACACTACCTCCTCATTTACTTCGTAATGCTCTAACAGATTCATGCTCTTGGCATTGATCTACCTATCCTCCATGCCTTTCTCCTAGGTAAATATCTTTCCTCTTTCTTGACTAAATTCATCACTTCCTTGACATTCAATGTTATCTTACTTTGCCATCCATAACCTTCCTTTGGATTGGAAAGTACCTGTCCTGTAAAACTGTGCAATTGGTAATTAAACACCCTATACATGCTGGATGCGGACTTGCCCATAAACAGCTTTTCCCAATTAACTCTCCCTAGTTCTTGGCTAACGCTCTTGCAATTTACCCTACCCCTGTTTAATACTCTCCCACAAGGTCCATACTTATTTTTATCTATAACTATCTTAAAACTTAAGGAGTTGTGGTCACTGTTCTTAACTGCTCCCCCTCTGAAAGGTTGGTCACCTCCCAGGCTCATTATCCAATACCGTATCCAGTACAGCGCCTCCTCCTGTTGGACTATCTACACATTTATTTAAGAAATTCTCCTGGATGAACCTAACAAATGCTGTCCCATCTAAACCTCTTGCGAGAAGGAGGTCACAGTTTACATCAGGGAAGTTTAAAAAGTCCCCATGACAACAGCCCTATTGTTTTTACACTTTTCCTTAATCTGCCTGCACCTCTGTTCCTCGATGTCCTGGTGCCTACTTGGGGAGGGGGGGGGTGTGGAATCTGTGATATAATTCCATCACACTGATTGCACCCTTTGTATTTTTGAGTTCTACCCAAGAACAAGCTCCATCATGCTGAGCACTGGTGCACCCCTCCCAGGGCTGAGTGCTCAGGCCGCTGCTAAACTACAATTGCACTGCTAGATGATACAACAGTGGTTGGTCTGGTCATGAAATGATGAGTTAGCATGCAGAGAGGAGGTAGAGAGGCTTGTGAAATGGTGTGAGAGCAACAACCTGAGTCTCAATGTGGACAAGACAAAAGAGATGATTGTGGACTTCAGGAAGGCACAGGCCAGCCATCTCATTTCATATCATTGGCTCTGCATGGAGAAAGTGAAGGACACAAAGTTCTTTGTTGTGTACACAACAGAAGATCTAACCTGGACCCCAGTGTCTCCTCATTACTCAAGAATGCACAGCAGTGCCTACTTATTCTGGGAAGCTTTGTACGTCTCATTCTAACAACTTTCTACAGTAGCACCATGTCTGGCTGCAAGATACCTTTGTTTCATTAGCTCATGTGGTACAGAAGCTACAAGACATTGGATCACATGACCTCACAGAGGATAGTGAAAACTAATGAAATGATCACCGGGGTCTCCCTCTCCCCCGCATGCGTGACATTTACCAGGAGTGCTCCATCCTGTAGCAGATGCCTGGAAACAAATGAAAACTACTGAGAGAATAAGCCAGAGTAATTGACACTTCCAAATAATGAAGTTCCAAATTGACAAAAGTGAGTTCAATCCTTTATTATGAAACTAGCAAAAAAGAACAATCTTGCAGTGATTAAAAAAAAAACTAACAAAGCTAAATTATCAATATAATGGTCTAATAACATTCCAATTAGCGATATTAGCAGCTGAACTAAAACAGCTATCAATTAAAAATACATTCCCCATGGCTTGCTCACTCCCTCTCCACCTGACTAAACTAAAAGGAGTCCTGCCGAAGGGTTCCAGCCCGAAACGTCGACTGTACTTTTTTTCCATAGACGCTGCCTTGTCTGCTGAGTTTTTCCAGCATTTTTGTGTCTATCGCTCAGATTTCCAGCATCTGCAGATTTTCTCTTGTTTGCAAACTAACCTAACTAAGCCAAGATGTGAATACATAACTATACTCATTTGCTTCTACCACGCCCCAACCGTCGTGACAGTTTACCATCATAAATGCACCAGAAAATACAATACAGATAGAAAATAGATACATGGCTCCTACACACAGAGTACGAAAGGCTTGAAGCATTTTGAGGATCCCTACCACCCATCCTACAATCCCTTTGATCCACTACCAAGAGGAAGGTGAGATAGAAACATCAGATCTAGGATTGCCAGACTGGGTAACAGCTTCTTTCCTCTGTGAG
Organism: Mobula hypostoma; assembly: GCF_963921235.1. Lineage (NCBI taxonomy): Eukaryota > Metazoa > Chordata > Chondrichthyes > Myliobatiformes > Myliobatidae > Mobula > Mobula hypostoma. The sequence goes on from NC_086097.1 coordinate 137,805,926, forward strand.
ACTAATGAATACCCAGCCACCACTGAGGTCTCATCACCAGGACAGCAACCTGTTGACTATTTACCTATGCTGCACACTACATGCACATTAAATTATATTTTATAAACTCATTTCTGGTAATATTTTATTCTCTGTGTGTGATATGTTTTGCAGGTGCATAGTGGTCCAGAGGAACATTGTTTCGTTTGGTTGTATACATGTCAGTCAGATAACAACAAAATTGAACTTGATCTTGAATTTAAAATATGAAGGAGGTTACAGAACAGCAAATGGCAAATAAATTCCAGCTGAAGAAGGGTCTCGGCCCAAAACTTGGACTGTTTATTCATTTCCATAGACGCTGCCTGACCTGATGAGTTACTCCAGCATTTTGTGTGTGTTGCTCTGGATCATCAGAATCTGCTGACCAACAAATGGATTGAGTGAATTTAAGGGCGGGTGGAAGCTCCAGGGAAAGTTGATGAAATTGATGAGCTCAGCATTGGTGCATAAAGCAGCACCAATGTGGTCATCAATGTAGCAGAGGAAGAGCTGGGGAGTATTACCAGGGAAGGCTTGAAACATGACCTATTCTACATAGCCAATGAAGAAGCAGCCACAGCTGGGGCCCATGCAGGTCCCTGAGGCTACCCCTCGGAGAAGGTTGGAGGAGCCAAAGGAAGAATTGTTGAGGATAAGAACCATTTCTGCCAGATGGAAGAGGGTGGTGATGGAGGGGAACTGGTTGATTCTTTTATTGAGAAAGAACCAGAGAATTTTAAGACCTCCTTGATAGGGGATAGAAGTGTATCTTGCCTGGACATCGATGGAGAAAATGAGGCAGTCAAGGCCAGGGAATTGAAAGTTAGTCAGGAGAATTGTCGTGGATGTAGATGGGAAGGGGTTGGAGCCAAGGGGGTAGAATGGAGTCGAGGTATGATGACAAGTTCAGTGGGGCAGGAGCAGGCAGAGACAATGGGCCTACCTGGACAGTCCAGGTTTGTGGATTTGGGTAGGAGGTAGAAACAAGCAGTGCGGGGTAAGGGTACTCTCGAGTTTGGTGGCAGTGGATGTGAGTTCTCCAGAGTTGGTGTGGTTAGTGATGGTGTCGGAGATGGTTTTCTGATGGTGTGGAGTGGGGTCCTCTTCAAGGGGTAGGTATGAGGAGGTGTCTGAGAGTTGCCGTCTCACCTAAACAAGGTAGAGGTCAGTACTCTGCAGTTCAGTGGCACCCCTGTTGTCTGCAGCTTTGATGGTAAGTTTGGGATTAGTATGGAGAATTCAAAGAAGATGACCGGGGAATTCTCCCTGACATTTCAGGGTCAATATTTATCCCTCAGCCAACAGCACCTAAACAAATAACTTGCACATTATCACATTGCTGTCTCGGGAACTGGCAATGTGCCTACCTTTCAAAAGTAATTAATTTACTGTGAAACTGCTGGTGTTTTGAGGAAATGAAGGATCCTGTTCACTCGTCACCCACAACTCCCGCCCCCCCCCAACCCTGCATTTGGCAGTGATTTAATTTTAGTATTTTCATTCTTGTCAAATCATTAAGTGTTCTACATCTATGATTACCTCCAGCCTTGCAAGCCTCTCAGAATGCTGTAATTCTTGAGTTAGTTAGTTAGTTACTGCCCTTTATGCCGCTGGCGCTTAGGACATTAATGAAGGACCAACATCTCTGTCTGGCCTTGGCCATCTTCTCTATTGTGTCCCAGGTGCGGTTCAGTGTCTGGAGCCCGGAAATCAATTGTGCCTCCGGTTGAATTCAACTTTGGAACCTCTTTGCCTTTTCTTCTTCAGGATACTTCTGATTTTGATGTGTCTGAACATCTGCCCAAGGTTTCTCCCTCTGTTTGATGGATCTGCTGGGGAGTTGATGTGGGGAAGGTTGCAGTGGAATCGTGCCCCTTCCAATCAGGGGTTAGCAACAATGACACCTGCTGTTCCCAGTTGTTCCACTCAGTGGTGCTGTTCGTCTTCAGAACTGGGGCTGGAACCCTCGTGCTTCTGACTGGCAGTGTCTCAGAATGATGTTTATGGAACATTTTGGGGAATAACCTGAGTGGTATATGCCAACATGCATGTGAAGACCTCGTCTCCAATCCTCAATACTGAGCGTATTGAGTCAGATTGGAATAAGCACCAAAAGCACATCTGTACAGATAACACACAATATAAATTATACAAGTCCGTGAAGGGAATAGATTTTTTTTTGCACTAATGTCTTGTTTTACACAATCAGAGACAAGTCCATGGAAATCCAAGAGATAGTCCACTGTGTTCCATTGCTGAGGTAGGTTTGGGGTTGTGCAGGTTGGTCCAAGCGATTGATGGTGGAGAGTGACTTGCTGCCACTCTGATTTGAGTGTTCCAAGCGGGCCAATGAGGCCATTGTAGCAACTGTGGACTCCACCATAATTGTGAGCTGATGCGCTGCTTCTGTTGCCTACGGCTTCAGTATTCTCCAAAAGCACATCAATACCGTCACAGGTATCTCCAGTATTGTTTTGCTTTATGCCTCTAAGAAGGAGGGGTTCTTAATGATAAAGGGGAAGAAAGATTAAATCATGAGGACAGGTTGCAAAAAGTGTGTTTTAATTTAGGTGATTAAAGGTGGTTCGGTATTTAAGATGTAGGAGATGATTGAGTGGAAAGAGAAACCATTTTGTCTAATAGGGGAAGTGTTAAAATGAGAACTAGGTGATTTGAGGTCCGGATATTTTTCATGTACAGGGCATTAGAAAGCTGAAAGTGTTTCCATCAAAAAACTGTTGAACTTTGAGGAGGGTGATCCCCAAGCCCTGGTGGGTAAGGAACAGGGGACAAAAGTTGGAGCTGAGGGAATGATCATATCTGGTGTGGTCCCCAAATTGGAGGCACAGATTCCCCTGGCCATAATCAAGAGATATATGGATTTTGGTAACTCCAAAGAAAAGATAGTGAATAAATAGTGATTTGAGTTTGTTTGAATTGGACTCAATAAAACATCTTGCCCTAAAAACGTATAACGTGTATGTTTGCACCTATTCCATGACCACAAGACATGCTGCCGACACATTGTAATTCTAGTCACTGATGTAAGAATCACAACAGATGATGTATACACAGCCAAATACCACAAACAGCCAAGTGGTGTGATTTTAGTGATGAAGGTCGAATGGCCAGGAGACCTTTGGGAACCTACGCAGTTGTGGCACTGGATCTTTTATGTGCAGCCAAAAGACCAGGCTGGATTGTGGTTAAACTTCCCAACCAGAAGCAGCAGGTGGGATAGTGTAGCATTCCCCCAATACCAGACTGTGGACAGCCACGTCTCTAATATAGAACCTGAGGCCACAACCTCCTGACTGGAGTGAGAATGTTGCAGACTTCAGCAGAGATTAGTCATAGCCTCACACAGCTCAACTGGTCTATGCTGACCTAGGTTCTCATCTATGCTACTTCCAATTGCCTGCTTTTGGCCCGTACCTCTCTAAACCTTTTCTGTGCCTGTGCAAGTGCCTTTTAAAAATGTACCTGCCTCGAGCACTACTTCTGGCAGCTCATTCCATGTACTAACTATCCTCTGGATGAAAAAGTTCCCCCTCAGGTTCCTATTTAATCTTTCCCCTCAAGTCTTTAACCTACGCCCTTTAGTCCTTGATTCTCACACCCTGGCGAAAGTCCATACACATTGACCCCATCTGTGGTTGTTGACTTCAGAAGGAGTAGCGGACCACACGACCCAATTTACATCGGTGGTGTGCAAGTGGAACAGGTCAAAAGCATTAAGTTCCTCGGGGTTAATATTACAAATGACCTGACTTGGACCAACCAAGCAGAGTCCACTGCCAAGAAGGCCCACCAGCGCCTTTACTTCCTGAGAAAACTAAAGAAATTTGGCCTGTCCCCTAAAACCCTCACTAATTTTTATAGATGCACCGTAGAAAGCATTCTTCTAGGGTGTATCACAACCTGGTATGGAAGTTGTCCTGTCCAAGATCGGAAGAAGCTGCAGAAGATTGTGAACATGGCACGGCATATCACACAAGCCAATCTTCCGTCCTTGGGCTCACTTTACAGCGCATGCTGTCGGAGCAGTGCTGCCAGGATAATCAAGGACACGACCCACCCAGCCAACACACTTTTCGTCCCTCTTCCCTCTGGGAGAAGGCTCAGGAGCTTGAAAACTTGTACGGCCAAATTTGGGAACAGTTTCTTTCCAACTGTGATAAGACTGCTGAACGGATCCTGACCCAGATCTGGGCCGTACCCTCCAAATATCCAGACCTGCCTCTTGTTTTTTTTTGCACTACCTTACTTTCCATTTTCTATTTTCTATTTATGATTTGTAATTTAAATTTTTAATATTTACTATCAATCTGTAATCCAGGGAGCGGTAAGCGCAGAATCAAATGTCGCTGTGATGATTGTACATTCTAGTATCAATTGTTTGGCGACAATAAAGTATAAAGTAAAGTAAATATTACCACTCATTCTCTTACATTCCTAAAGTCCCAGCCTGCTAAACCTCACTCCATAATTCAGTCTCTCAGTCCAGTCAACATCTTCATACATCTCTTCTGCACTCTTTCCAGCTCAGTGGCAACTTCCTCATAGGTGAGTGACCAACACTGAACACAATATTCCAAATGCAGCCTCACCAAGTGCAAGCTAACATCTCATCTTCTATATTCAGTGCCTTGACTGATGAAGGCCAGCTTGCCAAAGGCCTTCCTCAACCTATTTACTTGTGTTGCCACTTTCAGGGAACTATGTATTTGTACTCCTTGGACCCTCTGTTCTGCAACACTCCCAGCACCCTGCTGTTCACTATGAATGACCTACCCTGATTCATCTGCTTTCCGCACAGCAAATTTATATACTGTCTGTCAGAGTGACCAGCCAGACTACACACACTTGTACTCCTTCACAATGATGACTCATGATTTATGCTTCCACCTGAAATGTTAGTCCTGTTTCTCTCCCACGGATGCTGCCTGACCCGCTAAGTCTTTCCAGCACTTTCAGCTTTAATTTAGGTTTCTAGCATCTGCAGAGTTTTGCAGTTTATGCTGTGCTGTTTTGTTGTTAGCACTCCTGCCAAGTGAAGAGTAGATTCAGTGGTAGGTTTAATGGACATTTATCCAACAGGAAATTAAAATCCCATGGACAGAGAATGGGAGAAACTTTGAAAGACTAACGAAACTGGTATGTGCAATGGTCTGGTCACGAACAATGATACTTCACTGATTGTGGCTCTGTCTCACACCTGGTTACTTCTGAGTCTCCTTTTAGTAAGCAAGCAAGCAATTCTCAGAGCTCTTGGTGTTGAACGCACACTCGAGATCTTACTTTCTTTTCTTGACTGCCAGGCATGAGAAGGAAGTTCAGCGTTAAAATCTGAGAGAGAAGTTGAAGGTTTTGCTACAGCTACTGCAGCTGCTACCTTGCAGCTCCAGATACCAGGTTCAATCCTGACCTCTAGCGTTGTCTGTGAGGAGTGTGTGTGTGTTCTCCCAGTGAATGAATGGGTTTTGCTATGGATTCTCAGGGTTATCCCATGGGTTCTCAGCAACCCTCCCCCCCCACAATATCCCAAAGACTTGTGGGCTGCTAGGTTAATTGGTGACTGTAAATGACCCCCTCTCCCCAGTTAGTAGGTGAGTGGTAAAATATGGGAAGAGTTGATGGAAATGTGGGGAGAATGTGGAAATGGGAAAATTAAATGCTGTAATCAAACCAGCATTTACCACTTCTGCTGGCAGCTCATTCCACACTCCCACACTCTCCCTATCCTCTGAGTGAAGGAGTTCCCCTCAGGTTCCTCTTAAATATTTCACCCTTCACCTTTAAGCTATCCCCTCTAGTTCTAGTCTCACACAACCTCAGTGGAAAAGCCTGCTTGCATTTATCCTATCTATATCCCTCATAATTTTGTATACCTCTGTTAAATCTCCCCACATTCTCCTACACTCCAGGAAATGAAATCCTATCTGATTCAACCTTTCTTTATAATTCATGTCCTCAAGTTCTAGCATTATCCTTTAAATTTTCTCATGTTCTTTCAATCTTATTGATATATTTTCTGTAGGTGGGTGACCAGATCTGCATACAATACTCTAAACTTGGCCTCACCAGCACCTTAAACATAACACCCCAATTCCTGTGGTCAGTACTCTGATTTATGAAGACCAGTATGCCAAAAGCCCTCTTTATGACCAAATCTTCAGGTCTTTATGCCACTTTTAAGGAATTATGGATCTGTATTCTCAGATCCCTTTGTTCTACCGCACTCCTCAGTGTTGTACCATTCACTGTATGTCCAACCCTGGTTTGTCCTCCCAAAGTGCAACACCTCACACTTGTCTGTGTTAAATTCCGTCCGCTATTTTCAGCCCTTTTCCCCTCATGTTCCAGATCCCAGCGTAAGCTTTGAGAGCTGCCTTCATAGCCACTACACACCCAGTCTCGGTGTCATCCACAAATTTGCTGATCCACTTTACCACATCAACATCCAGATCATTGATGTAGATTTCAAATAGCAATGGACCCAGCACCAATCACTAGTCACAGGCTTCCAGTCAGTGGAGCAACCACCTACTGCCACTCTCTGGCTTCTGCTCAGCCAATGTTAAATCCAATTTACTACATCTTTCTGAATGCCCAGTGACAGAATTTCCTACCGGCCTCCCACACGGGACTTTCAAAGGTCTTGTTAAAGTCCATGCAGACCATGTCCACTTTCTTGATAACCTTCTCAAAAAACTCTATAAGCTCAGTTAGACATGACCAAAGCCTTGTTGATTATACCTAAACAGGCCCCATCTATCCAAATATTTATATATCCCATTCCCTCAAATACTTGCGAATTATTTATCATGCCTATAATTTTCCGGCTTATTCTTAGAGTCTTCCTTGAACAATGAAACACATTAGCTACGCTCTAGTCTTCTATGCTCTAGCGGTTAAGGACATTTTGAATACCTCTGCCAGGCCCCTGCAATTTCTGCACTAACCTCCCACAAGATTCTAGAGGACACTTGGGGTTTTATCCACCCTAATTTGCCTCAAGACAGCACGTACCTCCTCCTCTAAATCATATACGGCCTATGACTTCACCACTGTTTCATCTCAGTTCGACAGACTCTGTGTCAGCCTTCCAAGTAAATACAGATTCGAAAATTCCACTCAAGATCTTCTCTCATCTCTTTCGGCCCCATGCATATATGGGTCTTCTTGGTGAGCGAATGTAGACTTGATGGACTGAACAGCCCTCTAATTTGTAAGAATATATGGAACTATATTCTTACAAAGAATATATGGAGAGGAGAAGATGGCGATGTGACGTAGCGCACGCGGCCTCTCTGGTGAATGATATTAGTATTTGTAAGTAGGAGGCCGTGCACAGTTCTGATTTGATGGAGACAGATGTGAGAAGCATGGAGGAGCATCTGGAGAAACTTCTGAAGTGCCCGGTTCGCTGCTGCCGCTACTGTGCGATCGAGAATCTCCGGAGGGGAAGGCCCCAAATCCTCGGCTTTGCCTGTTGTTAGCAGCCGGGGCTGAGTTTGAAGCGCTCGGCAGAGATGGTGCTCGGTGCTCGCTGTCGGAGGGCTGGTCGGAGGCTCGAAGTTTTCGGACGGACTCAGTCAGACTGTGGTCGGGTGCTTCCAGGATACTGCATTGGCAAGTTTGCGGCGCTGGAAGCTCATGGCAGGGGGAGTTTCTCCCTTCAACTGTCTGCGTGAGATGATGGGACTTTCGAGCGACTTTGAGACTTTTTACCGTGCCCATGGTCTGTTCTCTATCAAATTACGGTATTGCTTGCACTGTTGTAACTATATGTTATAATTATGTGGTTTTTGTCAGTTTTTGTCAGTTTTTCAGTCCTGGTCTGTCTTGTATTTCTGTGATATCACACTGGAGGAACATTGTATCATTTCTTAATGCATGCATTACTAAATGACAATGAAAGAGGACTGCATGTCCTCATAATCTAAAAAAAACTGTTTGAATTGAGGTATTCAAACCCATTTAGGACTAGTCCAAGTAAATTATTTTCTTCTGTAGCTGGGCTGGGAACTGGAGGAAATGGATTTAACTAATTGGGAGTATGAACCAAGAGAAGATAATTTTTGATTGAGTTGTTACAATTGGTTTCTGAAAGGATAGTGAAAGCGGATTCAACAGTAGATCGTATTTATAAAGAGTCTGTGCTCTAAATCACTTCAAGGCAGGGAGATTATCAAACAGGTAACCAGATACTCGTCAAAGAAATGGACTTTAAGGGACATCTTTGAACAGGAAAAAGAAAGGGGTTTAGTGAGAAAGCTCAGAGTTTTGGAAAAAGATGTTTGAAAGTACAGTTATTGATGGTGGATTGATGGGAATGCCAGGTAGCACAGGAGTGCAGAATCAGAAATTAGGGATCTTGGAAGGTGATGTTTTTGGAGGAACTTTCAGAGATGGAAGTTTGAAAGAAAATGAGAGAATTTTCAAATCAAGGAGTTTCTGGCCCAGGAATTTTCAAAGCTAAGTACCTACTGAGCTCTGGAAAAAGTGATTCGTCGTGGTGCTCAAACAAGGAGTTGGTACTGGTTAATGCCTGAGCCAGGAGGGCAGTCGGACACTAGAGACAGGCCAGTGAATTCTCTATTTTCACAATGTGCTGCGAGGAGGGAGGTAAAAGTGCTGACACAACTCCCTGTCATTTGAAATGCCAGAGCAGTTAAACTCTGTTTTTGTGTTTTGATTTCCCATCTAGATAAAGGATAAAGTAAATTGACTTTGGAACAGACCAGCCTGTCAGAGATTGTGTTACTACAAAGATCTGATTCAAATTAGGGATCAAGTGCTGTCAAGTTCATTCACAAGAGGATCATCCCAACAGGGAAGCATTTTCTAATCCACACAAGGCTTTACTGAGCCCCAGATCAATCCAAAATCTAGTCCTCCTATGTGTATTCAGTGTAGAAGCATTTTTGATTAGAGTGTAAACTTAATAAATCCCACAACCTTTTGCAGTCTTTGCTCTCATCCTATTGTGGCCCCTAGGGCATCCTCGACTTTAATGGGGTGATGCATTAAAATTGTACCAGGACATGCCCAGTTCTCATTACTAGCATCAGAGAGTAGCTACAGGAGACTGAAGATTCACATGCTATTATTCAGGAGCAACTTCCTCTCTGCCATCAGATTTCTGAACTTTCCATGAATACTAACTTGTCATTCCTATTTTACACATTTTTTTCTCAATTTACTTTACTTTATTGTCGCCAAACAATTGATACTGGAGCGTACAATCATCACAGCGATATTTGATTCTATGCTTCGCGCTCCCTGGAGTACAAATCGATAGTAAATATTAAAAATTTAAATTATAAATCATAAATAGAAAATAGAAAAGGAAAAGTAAGGTAGTGCAAAAAAACTGAGAGGCAGGTCCGGATATTTGGAGGGTACGGCCCAGATCCAGGTCAGGATCCGTTCAGCAGTCTTATCACAGTTGGAAAGAAGCTGTTCAAGTCTTCAAGCTCCTGAGCCTTCTCCCGGAGGGAAGAGGGATGAAAAGTGTGTTGGCTGTGTGGGTCGTGTCCTTGATTATCCTGGCAGCACTGCTCCGACAGCGTGCGCTGTAAAGTGAGCCCAAGGACGGAAGATTGGTTTGTGTGACGTACTGCACCGTGTTCACGATCTTCTGCAGCTTCTTCCGGTCTTGGACAGGTCAACTTCCATACCAGGTTGAGATGCATCCTAGAAGAAAGCTTTCTATGGTGCATCTATAAAACTTAGTGAGAGTTTTAGGGAACAGGCCAAATTTCTTTAGCTTTCTCAGGAAGCAAAGGTGCTGGTGGGCCTTCTTGGCAATGGACCCTGCTTGGTTGGACCAAGTCAGGTCATTTGTGATATTGACCCCGAGGAACTTAAAGCTTTTGATCTGTTCCACTTGCGCACCACCAATGTAAATGGGGTTGTGCGGTCCGCTACTCCTTCTGAAGTCAACAACCAATTCCTTCATCTTGCTGACGTTGAGGGATAGGTTATTATCTTCGCACCATGCCACCAGGTTCTTAATTTCCTCTCCATTCTAAACTCATCATTACCCGAGATACGGCCTATAATTGTGGTGTCATCAGCAAACTTATATATTGAGTTCGATGGAAACTTGGCTACACAATCATGGGTGTACAGTGAGTACAGCAGGGGGCTGAGTACACAGCCTTGTGGGGCACCGGTGCTCAGAGTGATTGTAGAGGAAAGCTTGTCCCCTATTCTTACAGCCTGGGTTCTGTCTGTGAGGAAGTTGAAGATCCAGCTGCAGATCTGAGTGCTAAGGCCCAGGTTCTGGAGCTTAGGAATCAGTTTATTTGGAATGATGGTATTAAAGGCGGAGCTGTAGTCAATGAAAAGGAGCCTTACGTATGTGTCTTTATTCTCCAGTTGTCCTAAGGTGGAATGTAGGGCCAGAGAGATGGCATCTGCTGTCGACCTGTTGTTCCTGTAGGCGAATTGCAAAGCATCGGGGTTGACCGGTAGGCTGTGGTTGATGTGTGCCATAACCAATCGCTCGAAGCACTTCATAGCAATTGATGTCAGAGCCACAGGTCGATAGTCATTCAGGCATGCCACCTCGCTCTTCTTCGGCACCGGGATTATCGTTGCCTTCTTAAAACACGAGGGGATCTTAGACTGAAGCAAGGAGCAGTTGAAGATGTGTAGTAATTTTATGCTTTTGCACAATATTGCTGCTGTACATCAACAGATTTCATGACATATAAGTCAGTGATAATAAGTTTGATCCTGATTCTGAATAAGGGCCAGAGACCCGATTTCAATCCTGACCTCATATGCTGTCAGTGTAGTGATTGCACATTCACCAATGTCCAAGAATGGGAAAGCTGACAAAAAGTGGAGGGCACAGCCCACTCCATCACAGAAAAATCCCTGCCCGCCTTTGAACACATCTGCAAGGACTTCTGCCAGGAGGAAGACCAAGTTGTAGGAATACAGAGGGAAAGGGAAAAGGTTTGAGGAGATTGCTGTTCTCAGAATCAGCATGGAACTCATGAGTTGATTGGCTTCTTTCCATGCATTAATCAGTAAATGCAATGGGGTACTTTCTCCAATATGTTAGCTAAAATTTACTATAACTGATTTCTTTATCTCTTTGCTGTTAGTGGGACTTCACTGGGTGCACATTGGCAGCAGCATTTCCAAGTCACTGCAGTGAATGGGCATGGAAGGTCCTACTCCACTGCTTGTTAGGTATTTTGAGATATCTCTCAGGACATGATGGCATTGCAAAAATAAAACCCTTTCTATCTTTCTTTTGTCATCTAAACTACAATTGCAATGAATAGATCCTATTGACGCATTGCCAGTGTTACATACAGAGCAGGTGTCTGTCCTTTCCCTCTGGGTGCAAAAGGGCTTAGGAAACAGCTCAATATTGCCAGGAATATCTATTGTTTTTTAGATGGTAAATAGGATACTAGTTTTAATTGTGGTCACAAGACTTGCATCTGTTTTAACAATAACATTTCACAAGCCTTGGAGAAAAACCCCAGTTCCATTTTGACTGCTCAAGGAACATCAAAGTTAATTGAAGAATTATTTTGTAGTGGGATAATACTAATGTTTACCCTTTATAGAAGCAGTGGGACAAGAGGAGGTCATCCACCTCTTCAAGTAGTTCTCTGTTTTCAATTAAACCATGCCCCGTCTAATCACCCCTTTCCTAAGAAACACTAACAATTTTGCTTTTGAAAGCACCAACCACACCCTGACTCCCTAAGCCCACAGCTTTCTGGGGGAATGGTCAGGATTTCCCTTGCCGACAGTCCTAAACAGAGTACTTCGAATTTTTCTCTTGGTTTGACACAGTGGAACGGATCTTGTCTTGTGCAGCTCCTCCCACCCCTCCCCTCCCCACACACCAACCTTGGAGAGGAAGATTAGCAATCTCTTCAGGAGATGGCTGGGGCTGCCAAAGAGCCTGAGCAGCATCGCACTCTATGGACACCACAACAAACTGCAACTGCCCTTCAAATCCTTGGAGGAAGAATTCAAGGTGACAAGAGCCAGAGAAGTGGTACAGTACAGGGACTCAAGTGATCCAAAGGTAGCTGAACCATACCACGTCCAGTTTCTCATCCAGGCAGTATATGATGTGCTTCCAAGCCCATCAAACCTGCACACATGGGGCAAGGCAGAGTCACCTGCGTGCCCACTGTGCTCCAAGCGAGGAACCCTGGAGCACATCCTCAGCGGCTGCGCAAGGGCACTTGGTGAGGGACGGTACAGGTGGAGGTATGATCAGGTCCTGAAGACCATCGCTGAAGCCGTCAGTGCAGGAGTTGAGTGGGTGAAGCGGTCCCGACCCTCCAAGCAGACCATTGCCTTTGTCAGAGCTGGGGAGCAGCCAATACCTGCCAAAAGAACATCTGCAGGCATTCTGACCTCTGCAAGGGACTGGCAGCTGTTGGTGGACCTCAAATGGCAGCTGAAGTTCCCCAACCATATCGCAGCCACCACCCTGCAACCAGACATTGTCCTGGTGTCTGAGTCCACTAAGCAAGTGGTGCTGCTGGAGCTGACAGTCCCATGGGAAGATAGCTTGGAAGAGGCCTTTGAAAGGAAGCTCTCCAAGTACGCAGGACTGGTCAGCAACTGTCAGCAGGCTGGATGGAGAGCGAGGTGTCTCCCAGAGGAGGTTGGTTGTAGGGGATTCGTAGCCTGTTCTTTAGCTAGAGCCTTCAGCAATTTGGGCATCGAGGGAGAGAGGAAGAGGAGAACCATCCGCAGTATCACCGATGCGGCAGAGAGGGCCTGAAGATGGCTGTGGCTCAAAAGAGGGGAGCCATGGAGTCATAAGTAGCTAACCATCTGGACACAAGCTGGGGTCTGATCAGCCCTGGCTGGGTCACCTGGAGAAGGTTGTATGATGTTGAAAGACCCGAAACACCCGATGATTCCAGGGACATCACTGAAGATGTGTCCAGAGGCATCAGTAGATGTCTGTACACAGAACTTTTCTCTTGCTTTGACACAGTGGAAGGAATCTCGTGCAGCTCCTCCCACCCCTCCCCACCCACCAACTGCAGCTTCATATCACCCTGCTTTCTCTGTTTCCCAGTTCTGCTGAAAAGTCTTCAGCTCGGAAGATAAACTCTTTTTTTCTCTCTTCACGGATGATGTCTGACTTGCTGAGTATTTCCTACAATTTCTGTTTATATTTCAGGTTTTCGGCATTTGCAGTCTTTCAACTTTCAGGCAGTTTCTATGGACATTGTTTTGTATAAGAGTAGTTTGATATTTATTAATAAAATTATACTTTTAAAATGCTACAGCCTTTGTATATGAATATGAAAGTGCAAGGACCATGCCTCGATCTATCATTTTTACCTAAGCACATAAATTAGACCACCTCTTCGTCTTTAATATCCAAGAGAATGCACACAGACTTTCTGTAGCCTGATGATTTGAGCCTCGTGGTACAGAGATTCCACTGAAGGATTGGTACTGTTCCCACCAGGGCCTTCTCATCCCGTTCACAAAGTGCATTGGACAGACAGATTGACATCTCACGTACTCTGTTTAATCCTGATGCCTGTAACCGTTCTGGGAATGCAATTGCCCAGCCTGCATTCTTTGGGAGTTCCTGAAAGCAACATCAGCCTAATAATGGCAGAATATAGTATTATTGGTAAGGCTCTTGACAGTGTGGAGGACCAGAGGGATCTTGGGGTCTGAATCCAGGTTGACTCTGTGGTTAAGAAGGCATACGGTGCATTGGCCTTCATCAACTGTGGGATTGAGTTTAAGAGCTGAGAGGTAATGTTACAGCTATATACGACCCTGGTCAGACCCCACTTGGAGTACTGTGCTCAGTTCTGGTCACCTCACTACAGGAAGGATGTGGAATCCATAGAAAGGGTGCAGAGGAGATTTACAAGCATGTTGCCTGGATTGGGGAGCATGCCTTATGAGAATAGGTTGAGTGAACTTGGCCTTTTCTCCTTGGAGCGGCGGAGGATGAGAGGTGACCTGATAGAGGTGTATAAGATGATGAGAGGCATTGATCGTGTGGATAGTCATTTTCCCAGGGCTGAAACAGTTGTTACAAGAGGGCACAGGTTTAAAGTGTTGGGGACTAGGTACAGAGGAGATGTCAGGGGTAAATTTTTTTACACAGAGAGTAGTGAGTGCGTGGAATGGGCTGCCGGCAATGGTGGTGGAGGTGGGTATAATAGGGTCTTTTAAGAGACTCTTGCTTAGAGAAATAGAGGGCGATGGGTAACCCTAGGTAATTTCTAAGTAAGTACATGTTCAGCACAGCCTTATGGGACAAAGGGCCTGTATTGTGCTGTAGGTCTTCTATGTTTCTAATGTTTCAATAATTCTTTAGCAACAGTTTATTCAAGTCTAACTGTGCATTGTGGAGTCTGGAGGTTGAGCAAGGTGCTTATAGCTGGACTGGAACCCCTACATTATCAATGCTCCGGTGTGACCAACTTGTTCTGTTGACTAGATTTCAAACCAGAAAACGTTTCTCAGCGGCAAATTGCCTTGATTTGAGATGTGCTGCTTGATAGGGGAGATGTAAAGGTTCAACAGGAACTACCAAAGGTGGATTGGAAAAAAAGCATAAGAAACTGGGAATTGTTGAAGATCTGAAGTGGAGCAAGGAGGGATTTAATCGGGGACCATGACCAATGATTCAGTACCAGTATAATAGGCTGAATGGCCTCCTGCTCTGCTTTGTTAAAGGCTGGACCTGAAGCCAGGACAGAACATAGAGAAAGAATGCGAACTGACCAAACAATGCTGGACACTTCACCACTTGGAAGAGATGATAACATTTGTGTTGAGATGCAGGTACAGAGTAGGGCTGAGGTGACTGTAAGCAGTCAGCATTCCTGTGAATGTGACATTCAGAGAATAGGGAGTCACCCTGTGCTCTCAATGGTAGGGGCTGGGATTGGGTTAGAGATGGTCAGGAATCAAGCCCTCAAGTTGTGAACAAGGAAAATGTAAGTAAAGACCCTGTTGCTTGAAGTGAATTGGCCAGGTCAACAGCAAGAAAATGCTTAAAGCCCTGGCAACTTATGTTATGAGTCAATCAAAGCCAATGAATGCAGTCATCTGATTAAATGCTTATAGTAACTGAAACTAAACATGCTCAGAGCCTGAGCCAGGGCTGGGAGGCATATTTATTTTCTTTATTCAGTTACAGAGAACATAGTTAAAAGCGAATTGTCGTGAGCGTTACAGTGTACATTCAGTGGCTGCCAGGAAACTAAACCATCAAACGACCACACAAAGGTGCTGATCAGACTAGTTAATAATAGGTCAGTGGCACATTGTAGCAGCCGATGCAAAGCGACCCGACCAGCTGAGGTCACCAAGGGGTTCCCATTAGCTCACTCCCACATTGTTTCTTACCCTAACCTCCCCTCCATTCTCTCTGTCGATACTTCCCAGTGCCCGGTGAAAGCAACCAACATAATCAATGAGTCCTTTTGACTTGGTCATTCTCTCTTCTTCTTTTGTACAGTAATGATGAACTCTTAATCGCTCAGTCTTCTTAAGGACCTCCAGCACCCAGGGCATGCCCATATCCCTGAATCCCTTAATATTTAAAAATCCCCACCCTGACTGCACTCAGCAATTGAGCCATCGTCCTCTTAGCAAACATCCTCTGGATGAAGAAATTCTCCTCATCTGTTGGGCCCTGTAAGAATTTTCTACATTTCAATGAGGTCACCTGTCATTCTTCTGAACTCAAGAGAAGTTGAGTGAGTTGACAGATGGTAAGAGAGGGCTCCCTCACCTCTGCCCTTCTGACCCTCAACACAGCTGCCCCTCAGGGCTGTGTCCTAAGCCCCCTCCTTTACTCTCTGTACACCCATGACTGTGTTGCCACCCACAGCTCCAATCTGCTAATTAAATTTGCTGATGATACTACATTGATTGGCCTAATCTCAGATAATAACGAGATTGCTTACAGAGAAGAAGTCATCACCCTGACAGAGTGGTGTCAAGAAAACAACCTCTCCCTCAATGTTGCAAAAACAAAGGAGCTGGTTGTAGACTAGAGGAGGAATGGAGACAGGCTAATCCCTATTGACATCAATGGATCTGGGGTTGAGAAGGTGAACAGCTTTAAGTTCCTTGGCATACACATCACTGAGGGCAGGACTGGCAGCTTAATATTCCAGGGTTCCGATGTTTCAGATGTGATCGAGGCAGAGGAATGAAAGGTGGCGGAGTGGCATTGCTTGTTAGGGAAAATATTACAGCAGTGCTCAGGCAGGACAGATTAGAGGGCTTGTCTACTGAGTCCTTGTGGGTGGAGCTGAGAAACAGGAAAGGTATGGCCACATTAGTGGGATTGTATTACAGACCACCCAATAGTCAAAGAGAATTGGAAGTGCAAATCTGCAGAGAGATAGCAGGCAACTGCAGGAAACATAAAGTTGTGGTGGTAGGGGATTTTAATTTTCCATATATTGATTGGGTCTCCCATACTGTCAGGGGTCTAGATGGTTTAGAGTTTGTAAAATGTGTTCAAGAAAGTTTTCTAAATCAATATTTAGAGGGACCAACTAGAGGGGATGCAATATTGGATCTCCTGTTAGGAAATGAGTTAGGACAAGTGACAGAAGTCTGTGTAGGGGAGCACTTTGGTTCCAGTGATCATAACACCATTAGTTTCAACTTGATCATGGACAAGGATAGATCTGGTCCTAGGGTTGAGGTTCTTAACTGGAAGAAGGCCAAATTTGAAGAAATGAGAAAGGATCTAAAAAACGTGGATTGGGACAGGTTGTTCTCTGGCATGGATGTGATCGGTAGGTGGGAAGCCTTCAAAGCAGAAATTTTGAGAGTGCAGAATTTGTATGTTCCTGTCAGGATTAAAGGCAAGGTGAATAGGAATAAGGAACCTTGGTTCTCAAGGGATATTGCAACTCTGATAAAGAAGAAGAGGGAGTTGTATGACGTGTATAGGAAGCAGGGAGTAAATAAGGTGCTTGAGGAGTATAAGAAGTGCAAGAAAATACTTAAGAAAGAAATCAGGAGGGCTAAAAGAAGACATGAGGTTGCCTTGGCAGTCAAAGTGAAGGATAATCCAAAGAGCTTTTACAGGTATATTAAGAGCAAAAGAATTGTAAGGGATAAAATTGGTCCTCTTGAAGATCAGAGTGGTCGGCTATGTGCGGAACCAAAGGAAATGGGGGAGATCTTAAATAGGTTTTTTGCATCTGTGTTTACTAAGGAAACTGGCATGAAGTCTATGGAATTAAGGGAAACAAGTAGTGAGATCATGGAAATTGTACAGATCGAAAAGGAGGAGGTCCTTGCTGTCTTGAGGAAAATTAAAGTGGATAAATTCCCGGGACCTGACAGGTTGTTCCCTCGGACCTTGAAGGAGACTAGTGTTGCAATTGCAGGGGCCCTGGCAGAAATATTTAAAATGTCGCTGTCTACAGGTGAGGTGCCGGAGGATTGGAGAGTGGTTCATGTTGTTCCGTTGTTTAAAAAAGGATCGAAAAGTAATCCGGGAAATTATAGGCCAGTAAGTTTAACGTCGGTAGTAGGTAAGTTATTGGAGGGAGTACTAAGAGACAGAATCTACAAGCATTTGGATAGACAGGGACTTATTAGGGAGAGTCAACATGGCTTTGTGCGTGGTAGGTCATGGAGTTTTTCGAGGAGGTTACCAGGAAAATGGATGAAGGGAAGGCAGTGGATATTGTCTACATGGACTTCAGTAAGGCCTTTGACAAGGTCCCGCATGGGAGGTTAGTTAGGAAAATTCAGTCGCTAGGTATACATGGAGAGGTGGTAAATTGGATTAGACATTGGCTCGATGGAAGAAGCCAGAGAGTGGTGGTAGAGAATTGCTTCTCTGAGTGGAGGCCTGTGACTAGTGGTGTGCCACAGGGAGTGGTGTGTCATCTATATCAATGATCTGGATGATAATGTGGTAAATTGGATCAGCAAGTTTGCTGATGATACAAAGATTGGAGGTGTAGTAGACAGTGAGGAAGGTTTTCAGAGCCTGCAGAGGGACTTGGACCAGCTGGAAAAATGGGCTAAAAAATGGCAGATGGAGTTCAATACTGACAAGTGTGAGGTATTGCACGTTGGAAGGACAAACCAACGTAGAACATACAGGGTTAATGGTAAGGCACTGAGGAGTGCAGTGGAACAGAGGGATCTGGGAATACAGATACAAAATTCCCTAAAAGTGGCGTCACAGGTAGATAGGGTCGTAAAGAGAGCTTTTGGTACATTGGCCTTTATTAATCAAAGTATTGAGTATAAGAGCTGGAATGTTATGATGAGGTTGTATAAGGCATTGGTGAGGCCGAATCTGGAGTATTGTGTTCAGTTTTGGTCACCAAATTACAGGAAGGATATAAATAAGGTTGAAAGAGTGCAGAGAAGGTTTACAAGGATGTTGCCGGGACTTGAGAAACTCAGTTACAGAGAAAGATTGAATAGGTTGGGACTTTATTCCCTGGAGCTTAGAAGAATGAGGGGAGATCTGATAGAGGTATATAAAATTATGATGGGTATAGATAGAATGAATGCAAGCAGGCTTCTTCCACTGAGGCAAGGGGAGAAAAAAACCAGAGGACATGGGTTTAGGGTGAGGGGGGAAAAGTTTAAAGGGAACATTAGTGGGGGGCTTCTTCACACAGAGAATGGTGGGAGTATGGAATGAGCTGCCAGACGAGGTGGTAAATGCGGGTTCTTTTTTAACATTTAAGAATAAATTGGACAGATACATGGATGGGAGGTGTATGGAGGGATATGGTCCATGTGCAGGTCAGTGGGACTAGGCAGAAAATGGTTCGGCACAGCCAAGAAGGGCCAAAAGGCCTGTTTCTGTGCTGTAGTTTCTATGGTTTCTATGGTTTCTATGGATCTCACGTGGTCTGTACGTACCGGCTGTGTGGTGAAAAAAGCACAACATGGCCTCTTTCACCTCAGGCGGTTGAAGAAGTTTGGTATGGGTCCCCAAATCCTTTCTACCAGGGCACGGTTGAGAACATCCTGGCTGGCTGCATCACTGCCTGGTATGGGAACTGTACCTCCCTTAATCGCAGGACTCTGCAGAGAGTGGTGCGGACAGCCCAGCACAGCTGTAGATGTGAGCTTCCCACTATTCAGGACATTTACAGAGACAGGTGTGTAAAAAGGGTCTGAAGGATCACTGGGGACCCAAGTCACCCGAACCACAAACTGTTCCAGCTGCTACCATCCGGGAAATATAACCGCAACATAAAAGCCAGGACCAACAGGCTCCGGGACTGCTTCTTCCACCAGGCCATCAGACTGCTTAATTCACACTGATACAATTGTATTTCTATGTTATATTGACTGTCCTGTTGTATATATTATTTATTATAAATTACTATAAATTGCACATTGCACATTTAGATGGAGACGTAACCTAAAGATTTTTACTCCTCATTTAGGTGAAGGATGTAAGTAATAAAATCAATTCAATTCAAAACAAGTCCATTCTGGAAAATGTCCTCATATGAGAAATGTACTATTTAAGAAATTATTCTACTGAAATTTTACAGCACTCCCTCTATCACAATTATCATCTTCCTTGGGTAGGGAGTCCAGGGCTGCCCCCAGTGTTCCAGTGCCACTTGTGTTGCCCCAGATACCTACACTGGCGGTCTCATCTATCGCCGTGTTTTCTATCTCCTTTTCTTAAATAATATAGTTACAGTTACTGCCTTCCAATCTATTCTAGAACATACTAAATTTTGGAAGGTAGCAATCAGTGCATCCATTAGTAATTTTCTTCAAAATCCTTGGATGCTGTTAATTAGGTCACAGGGATTTATCACTTTTGAGTCCCACTAACTTCTCCAATGCTAATTTTTTGCCTCTGCTTATTTGTTCCCACACCTCATTCGCATTCACATAAAGCTATTTTGTATGGAGTGATGTTGAGAATAAACATGAGATCAAAGTGGCCAGCTCTTCTTCAAACTGTACCTGTCACAAGATCTTTTGCAGCCAGCCACCGAAGAGGTTTAGTATTCATCCGAAGAGGACACCTCTGACAATGTTGCTGCCCCTCAGTTCCAGATTGACGTGCAGGCTTAGATCCTGGCTTCAGGTCCCCGATAAGAGGACTTAAACCCAGGCTTCTTTGGCTTTTAAGAAACAGTGAAAGAATAATCTGCACAGAAGGCAAAGAAAAAGCAAATAAAACTAAAATTACCATGGAAAAAATAAACAGTGCACGTGGATTTTAACATCAAACAGGTCCCTTTAGAGTAATTGAGGTAAAGTAGAAATGGAAATATCTAAATTATTATTTTTTTGCTGATTTTTAAAATTGAAAATGTAAATACTGATTCTCATCTTGAATCCAAGCTGGCAGAAATAGCATAAGGAATTATAGGAAAAGGGGAGTCCAAAAGCAACATGCTAAATGAGACGTCGGATTTACTGTTGGGTTTGCAAAGCATTGGGTTTTGATGGAATTCTGCTGCATTTACTACAAGAAATGAAACCAGAAGGGGGGATTTAGTGGTGGAACATTTTAGGACACTTATCCAGCTCTTTTTCCCTCTAATGATGTTTTTGTAAATGGCTGGTCAGTCAATGTATGAGAAGGAGATAATTACTTCTGAAAAAAAAACAATGTAGAGTATCTGTTTGAAGGCTACCTCTGTACTTCTGGAGGGCTCCTCATATCCAGCGGTGTGGAATTAGTCTTGAGAGGGAAAGGGCAAAGGTCAAGGGATGAAATGAATATAGCTGAAGTGTAGTTTAACATTAAGCACGCATCTGATCCCTCCAAAAAGCCTGGCTAAACTGAACACCCGAGATCAAGAAGGAAGTTGTTAGGTGGATAATAAATTGATGAAGTAAGTGGAACCAGAACTAATTTTTGAAAGTACTAGTTACCCTTGACTACCAGAAAGCAGAGGTTGAACCTTGGTTTTGCAGACTGCATTTATTCATGATCTGGGTGGAGTTAGTGTGACCTGGTCAAACAGGTTTTGTAGTAACAAGCGAACTGCTGGAATAGCTCGGTGAGTTGAGCTGCATCTGCAAGAGGAAAGGAATTGCCGACGTTTCAGGTTGAAACCCTGCATCAGGATGGAGGGTGGAGAGGCGAGATGACCAATAAGGAGCAGAATGGTGAGAAAGGTGATTGGTGGACTGAGGAGGGACGCAAGATATCTAGCAGGTAGTGCCAGAAAGGTGAGCGGGACAGGAGTTGGAAGAAAGTTGGTGGTGATAGATAGATGAAAGCAGACAAAGGGAGAGGAAAAAGAGTAAGGAAGCATATAGTCAACAACCATGATTCTCCCTTCCCTCCATTCGTGTCCCCCTCCATGGGCTTGAGATTAAAACCCAGGCTGAATTTGCACAGTCAGTAGTCTCATCCATTGTTAAGGTGTTAAACCGAACTCTAGACAAACTGCAGTCTCAGGTGGATTTACAAGATCCCACAGCATTACTTTGCAGAAAGAAGGTGGTCTGCTCAATACTCTGTAGAAGTTTGTCGAAGTTTTAGATGGCATGCTGAATCTACATGAACTGAGAAAGTAGAGCACAGCCGTGTGTTCTTTGTAAAGGGGGGCCTGGGTGTCATGGTGGCTTTGAATGACAAATGATTCAGAAGAAGGCTGATCCTCAGAGGGAGATGATATATATTTTGTGGTTAAAGGAACTGAAACTAATGGGATTGAATTGTTCATTACAGGCGGTTTTTTTGTTGTACTCTATCCAGGAATTCGAGTGAGAGATATAGTTAGATAGCAGAACTCAAAGCTTGGGAGCTTTACACTCACTGGCTGCGGAAGTTTAATGAAAAATTCTGTTCTGTCATCAGAACTAATTGAATCCTGAGTAATCATCCAAAGTATTCTTCCCACTCATTAGGTCAGTACTTTTAGGACATGACATCTGTTAATTCTATAATCTTTTCCTTGAAAATACTGATCACTAGAGTTCAAATGTTCCCAAATGATTTGAGATTGACTAATTAGAGCAAACATGAACTTTTCCCTGGTTTGATTGCCAATAAACAGTCCAGTTTAACAATGGATTTATCTCTTCTTATTGAAAGAGATTGCTCATTATATCCTGGCAATTAAAATCAGCCTGAATTGGTTTGCTGCCTATCTTAATAATTCCACCTTAATTTCCTCCTTTTTCCCCAGTGAATTATTCGATTTCTCACCAAAAATTTATTTTCTTTGGGATCTCTGTCCAAATTACTCTCATCTGAAGTTGATTTGAAGTTTTGCAATGGTTACATTGTTATGAAACCCCATAAAATCCTACTCCGTATTTAACAGTCTTACAGAACCCTCTCTGGCTTACTGACTGCACTCTTTAGGTGACTCACAACTTAATTTTTTTACAAAATAGGCAAAGGAATAGGAGCTGGAGAAGGCCATTCATCCCTAAATCCCACTGCTATTCTGGAAGATGATTCTAATATTTTACCATAATGCATGTTCTCACCTGATTCATGCTTCCCTTAATGTAAAGTGTAGACTACTTTCTAAACGGGGAGAAAATTTAAAAAATATGAGGAGCAAAGGGACTTGGGAACCCTCGTGCAGAATTCCCTGAAGGTTAACTTGTAGGTTGAGTCGGTGGTGAGGAAGGCAAATCCAGTTCTAGCAATCATGGATATACTTGTGTGGTATGGGCATGTTGGGCCAGATGGGCCTGTTATCTCTAAATAAAGGAAATATATATTTTTAAATATGCATGGCAAGATCCCACAATCTGCAGTGCGACGATAACCAGATAAGCTGCATTTTGAGATCTTGGTTGAGGGATAAACATTGGTTGAGAAAACGAGAATAACTCCCCTGCTCTTCTCTAATAGCATGGATTGTTTGAGCCCACCGGAGAGAGCAGGTTGACTTGGCATCTTGTCCAAAAGACGGGAATTCATGACACTGCAACATTCCCTTGGCACCACATGGCTGGAGTGAACGATTATCGATACCAGAGAGCTGGGAGGAGCTTTCCACGTGATGGTAATAGCCCGTCACATGGAATCTGCAGAGCGTAATATATAGTTTGAAGTGAAGCTCAGTTCTGGAGATCTGAGATTGGTGCTTGGACTGAAACCAAAGCTCTTGTGTTTTTCTCTCTCCACAGACACCGCTTGATCTGCTGAGTATTTCCAGCCCTTTCTGCTTTTTGTATCAGTAGAACAGTAGGAGCACCAGGATTTGTAACAATTACAGAAATGAGTTCATTCAAAATTCTGGGCAGTCAATGCGGCTTTGAGTAAAATGTCAATCACGTGGGTAATTGAGAATTCAGATGTGACTGACAAATAAGCACACATTTAGTGCTTATATTTAGGTAGGTTGTGCATGCAAGCTTCCATTGTTTAAACTTCTTGGCAAAGTGGTTAGATTAAACATTCAGAAGCTTGTTTAGATGGCTGTGAATGTTATAGTTCCTTGGTTACTAAGTGGCAGGAGTGCCCGGGGAACAAACAGAGTCTTGGGCGAACTGTACAAATACTGTGCAGACAGCTTCAGAGGTCGGGATCGAACCAGCTCCCTGAAACTGTCAGGCAATTGACTTGATTGCCTTTGTATAGACCCAACAATACATAATTATTGCTACTTTGGAGTCCAGATTTGCAAATGTCACTAAATTCCACATGCTACAACTGGCACGAACAAGTAGGTGCCACAACAAGAAACTGCTTTCATATAGTGTCCGATAGTGAACGTCCTCAGCGAATACAGAGCTATGTCAAGCATAACCTAGCACTGACTCTCACCCCGTTAGGGTAGTGGCCATAGCCTCCTCATAGAGGTTGTTTTTGAGGATCTCCTTGAGGTGGAGGAAGAAAGAGACAAAGAAGTTTGCGGGGGGAATCCAGGGCTTGAGAAAGCATGTTTGTCAGTGGTCACCGTTTCTCAGAAAACCTGGAGATAACCTGAAGTGGCAGCCCATTCATCTCGACAAGTGGAAAGCTGTCAGATTAACATTTGCGGACATTAATCTCTGTGTTCTATTTATACTGCATTAATTGTACCAAAAACCTTAGGATCACCTCTCGCGTCCAGCAGCCAGAATCGAGATGTGACAGAGTGAAAGCTGATGGTGTGAATCACACAGCAGCCAAAACTTCACCCTTGACCTTTACATGCCATTTCAGTGATAACAGTCACTTCACTAATGGATGGCAGAGGTCTCCCTCTGTCAGAGTGATGTGAGCAATGACCAGCTGTTACAAAGTGCTGACATAGAAGGCCCAGTCAGTGGGTGACCCCTTGTGGAAAGGCTGAGCAGTTTTTATACTGCACTCGATCTTATCCCAGACCCTTGCTTTCACGGAGAGGCAGAAGTGGGGGTGTTGTAGGAGGGTGTCTGTTCTACGGAACTGTTACCGTATAATGCAGTGCGCTATGACATCACGAGCCATGAGCACGAAACAACTAAGTGTGTGGACACAGCTCAATACACCATGGAAGCTAGCCTCCCCTCCATGGGCTCTGTCTACACTTCCGACTGCCTCAGTAAAGCAGCCAAAATAATCAAAGACCATAAGACATTTTTTGTTGTGTGCCATACTCTGCCAGACCCTCAACAACCACTTTTTCAAGTGGTTGTCTTGGAGGAAAGGTTCTGTGAGTGGTCCTCACGTCCTTCTCACAGCACAGTTTTTTTTTACGAGGCCGAATTGTGAGCTCGACACTCAACCCAGCACGGATGGAAAGCGTGCCCGGGAGCGGCCCGACTGGATTTGAACTCGGGAACCTTCGCTCCGGAGTCTGGCGCTGATGTCACCGCGCCACCAGCCGGCCCGTAAGACATAGGAGTACAATCAAGCCATTCGGCCCATCGATTCTGCTCTGCCATTCCATCATGGCTGATTTACTATCCCTCTCAACCCCATTCTCCTGCCTTCTCCCCGTAACTTTTGATGGCCTTACTAATCAAGAAGCTATCAACCTCTGCTTTAAATATACCCAATAACTTGGCCTCCACGGCCATCTTTGGCAATGAATTCCAAAGTTTCACCACCCTCTGACCGAAGAAATTCCTCCTCACCTGAATTCTAAATGGATGTCCTTGCATTCTGAGGCTGTGCCCTCTGGTCCTAAATTCCCCCACAAAAGGAAACGTCCTCTCTATGTCCACTCTCTCTAGCCTGTTCAATATTCAAAATCCCTCTTCATTTTTCTAAACTCCAGGGAGTACAGGCCCAGAGCCATCAAACACCCCTGATACATTATCCCTTTCATTCCCATGATCATTCTCATGAACCTTCTCTGGACCCTCTCCAAAGCCCTTGCCCACCATGGACATTCTCTCTTGTCCCCTATCCTATCAGACGGAAGACCCAAAAGCTTGAAAGCATGTACCATCAGGCTCAAGAAAAGCTTCTGCCTCACTGTTTTAAGATTATTGGATAGCCTCCCCAAATGGACTCTTGACCTCACACCTTAATTTCTATCTGTACTGCATATTCTCTGTAACTGTAAAACTTCATTCTACCTTCTGTTATTTTTCCCTTGTATTATCTCAATGCACTGATGTAATAAAATGATTTGTCTGAATTACATGAAAGATAGTTTTTCACTGCACCTCACTGCATACAACAATAATAAACCAACTCAGCAATTTACCAAGGCACCTGAACCACAAAAGCACTAAAGGCATCCTACAACAATATTCCCATCTTGATTAGCAATTAAGATCATTGCTCTTGTCTTCCCAGCTCCTCTTACTTTTCTCATTCCAACTCATAATTCAATTTCACTGCAAGATTGGAAATGTCAAAACATCTCAGACATCATTTCCTCATTTTCCCTGCAGACTTGTGAGCCGGAGTCAGTTACACAATTAGTTATTTCTATCGCTGCTCTCAATCTCCAATCTACTGTTCCAACATTGAGTCTCTGTATTAACTTACTTAGCCCAAGTGTACAACCTTACATGGAGTGTGGTATCAAATGTTTTCTTGTGGTACCGTATTAAAGTGGTTCCATCTACCTTGCACGGCCACTTGATTTCACATTACTCCTTTTTCAACCTTCATCCATTGCTCATCTCTTTCGTGAACTTGCGTGTAATTCTACATCTTACCCGATTTCAGGTTTCATTCTAAATGCATTGGTGACATTTCAACTTTGCATTTCATATTTTATTCAAAAATTAATTTAATCTTCTGCTCCTCCTTCTAGAACACATTAGTCTGTACACCCACTTCCCACCATGTTCGCACTTCCTCAGAGGGCTAAAGAAATTTGACAAGTCCCCATTGAGCCTCGCTGATTTTTTTGGAAAGCGTCCTTTCCAAAGGCATCACAGGTTGACATGGTAACTGTGTTTCTGGAGTCCATAAGAAACCGCGGAGAGCTGCGGACTCCGCTCAGCACAACCTCCACTCCATGGACTCTGTCTACATTCCGCACTGCCTTGGTAAAGCAGATGACATATTCAAAGAGGCCACCTGCCCCAGACATTCTGTCTTCTGCCCCCTCCCATCATGCAGAAGAAGATACAAAAAGCTGAACGCACACAACAGCGGGCTCGAGGACAGCTTCTATCCTGCTGTTATAAGACGATTAAACAGTTCTCTTGTACAATCAAATAGACTCTTGACCATGCAATCTATCTCGTTATGGCCTTTGGCCTTATTGATGCCCAGCACTGCACTTTTTCTGAAACTGTGACACTTCATTCTGCATTCTGTTATTGATTCTGTCATTGCTACCTCAATGCGCTGATGTGATGTAATGATCTGTGTGAATGGTATGCCTTGGAACATGTGACAATAATAAATCAATTTACTGATTTCTTTTACACTGCTGATGACAGTTTGATTCAAAAACATAGAAATTTACATATAAATCCTCCCACAACCTCAGTCCTCTCTAGCCTTGTAATTTTGTCAGGCTCCAAATACCCCTGAAAGCTCTTCACTGTTCCAGGTTATTGTCATTGAGTACATTTTAATTGGAAGTTGATAGGTTCTTGATTAGTTAGGGCATCAAAGGCAGGAGAATGGGATTGAGAAGGAAAATAAATTGGTTCAAAGGTTCATTTGAATATTAGAGAATGTATACAGTATACAACCTGAAATTCGTACTCTTCACAGACATCCGCGAAACAAGAAATCTCATAGAATGAATGATGGCGTTCTTTTCTGTGCCCTGTGGCGCATTGGGCAGAAACCTTGCCATTTCTCTAACATTTGTCTATTTTTTACGAGGTCGAGTTATTAGCTCGGTTATCAACCCAGCACAGGTGGAAGGCATGCAAGGGGCTGGCTGGATCCAAACCTGGGACCTCTCTCCTTGAAGTCCAGTGCAGATGCCCCGAAACCGCTGGCCGGCTAGAATGAATGATAGAAACATTCATAAATCAGACATGGCCGAATGGCAGACAGACTCAATGGGCCAAATGGCCTAATTCTGCTCCTATGTGTTATGATCTTATAGCCTCTTGTCAATTTTAACCATTCTTCAAAACCAAGGCTTTGAGGTTTGCAATCCTCGCTTCACATCTCTCTATCTCTCTCTCCTTTAAGATGTTTTGCTGCTCTCCGACCAAGATTTTGATCATCGGCCCTAATACCTCTTGATTAGCTCATTCAATGCTCCTGTAGAGCACCCCAGGATCTGTAACACCATCACAGGTGTGATATAGGTGTAATTTTTTTTAAAACTTTGATCCTTTTAATTCTGGTTAACAAAAATCTTTAATAACACTTCCTGAAAATTAGTCAATTTGATGAAGTTTGGTCACAGATAAGTCATATCATCAGTGAATGACAGCATTCTCTTTCTAGGCTGAATGGCTTTCTCCTGTTTCAATGGCCAATGAAGTGCCCCAGCCTGGAAAATGCTTTGGATGCTGCCTATATGATAGTATATGTGAGTGAGTGTGTGGAATGGGCTTCCGACAACGGTGGCGGAGGCGGATACGATAGGGTCTTTTAAGAGACTTTTGGATAGGTACATGGAGTTTAGAAAAATAGACGGCTATGGGTAAGCCTAGTAATTTCTAAGTTAGGGACATGTTCGGCACAACTTTGTGGGCCGAAGGGCCTGTATTGTGCTGTAGGTTTTCTATGTTTCTATATATGTCTGAGATGTTGCTACAAGTGTGTTTTTCATTTTACCTGTGTATACATGGAGTTGTGTGCATGACAATAAACTTGACTTAGACTTCTGATACTTCAGCATCCTTCATTGTTTGGCCTGCAGACTCCACTTTCTTGAGTGGACTCTTGAGATGGGTGTCCAGAGAACTTGCCTGATTTCAAGTGGTATCTGGATTGCTTTGAGGCAGTGTCATCATCGCTATAGGAATGTTCCAGAGATCTGTGAGAATGGAGGCTGGTCTCAAACAAATCCATTTGTCTCACATTGAATTGTTGGCATCCATTTATTGAATAAGGTAAAGTCAATGTTAAACTTCTGAACTATGAAATTTGGACAGAGGCATTTTGTGGAAGCATTGCTTTTTCACTAGTCCACAAAGTCTCAATGCAGCAACCATTAGAAAGGGAATAAGGGGAGGAGAAGCTGGCAGCACGACGCAGTGCGCGCGGCCGCTCCAAAATTATATCGTATTTGTAAGTAGGATGCCGAGCACAATCCTGATTTGATGGAGACAGACATGAGATGCACAGAGGAACATCTGGAGAAACTTCTGAAATGCCCGCTTTGCTGCCGCTGCTACTGTGCGATTGAGAATCTCAGGAGGGGAAGGCCTCAAATTCTTGGCTTTGCCTATTGCCTGTTGCCGGGGCCGGGGTCGAAGTGCTCGGCAGAGATGGTGCTCGGTGCTCAGTGTCGGAGGACTGGTCGAAGGCTTGAAGTTTTCGGACGGACTCAAGAGTCAGCTGTGGTCGGGTGCTTCCAGGGTGCTGCATTGGCAAGTTTGCAGTGCTGGAAGCTCATGGCAGGGAGAGTTTTTCTTCCTTCTCCATCTGCGTGAGATGATGGGACTTTCGAGAGACTTTGAGACTTTTTTTACCATGCCCATGGTCTGTTCTTACCAAATCATGGTATTGCTTTGCACTGTTGTAACTATATGTTATAGTTATATGGTCTTTGTCAATATTTCAGTCTTGTTTGTTTTGTGTTTCTGTGATATCATTCTGAAGGAACATTGTATCATTTCTTAATGTGTGCATCACTAAATGACAATAAAAGAGGACTGCGTGTCCTCATAATCTACAAACGTTCGTAATCTAATCTAATCTAATCTAATGCAAAGATCAAGAATGAGGAGGTGATTGGATTATCCATGTAATTACGGTAAGATAAAATAAATGGAAACAATACTGTAGAAATTTGTTGTAACAAAACACTTTGATGAAGGTAGAGCAGTCGATGTTTTGTATATGGATTTTAGTAAGGCTTTTGAAAAGGCTCTCCATGCAAGGCTCATTCAGAAAGTAAGGAGGCATAGGATCCAAGGAGACCTTGCTTTGTGGATCCAGAATTGGCTTGCCCACAAAAGGCGAAGGGTGGTTATAGATGGTTCATGTTTTACATGTAGGTCAGTGACCAGTGGTGTTCTGCAGGGATCTGTTCTGGGACCCCTGTTAGTGATTTTTATAAATGACCTGGATGAAGAAGTAGAAGGGTGAGTTAGTAAGTTTGCTGATGACACAAAGGTTGGGGGCATTGTGGATAGTCTGGAGGGGTGTCAGAGGTTATAGTGGGACATGGATAGGATGCAGAACTGGGCTGAGAAGTGGCAGATGGAGTTCAACCCAGATAAGTGTGGTGGTTCATTTTGGAAGGTAAAATTTGAAGGCAGAATATAATATTAATGGTAAGACTCCTGGCAGTGTGGAGGATCAGAGAGGTCTTGGGGTCTGTGTCCACAGGACACTCAAAGCTGCTGTGCAGGTTGACAGTTTTGTTAAGAAGGTGTGTTGGCATTCATCAACCATGGGATGGAGTTCAAGAGCGGTGAGGTAATGTTACAGCTATATAAGACTTGGTTAGACCCCACTTGGAGCACTGTGTTCAGTTCTGGTCACTTCACTACAGGAAGGATGTGGATACTTTAGAAAGAGTGCAGAGGAGATTTACGAGGATGTTGCCTGGATTGGAGGGTGTACCTTTTGAGAATAGGTTGAGTGAACTTGGCCTTTTCTCCTTGGAGCGACGGAGGATGAGAGGTGACTTGATAGAGGTGTATAAGATGATGAGAGGCATTGATCATGTGGATAATCAGGGGCTTTTTCCCAGGGCTGAAATGGTTAACATGAGGGGGCATAGTTTTAAGGTGCTTGGAAGTAGGTACAGAAGAGATGTCAGGGGTAAGTTTTACACAGTGCGTGGAATGCACTGCCAGCGACGGTGGTGGAGGCGGATATAATAGGGTCTTTTAAGAGAGACTTAGATAATGGAGCTTAGAAAAATAGAGGGCTATGCGTGAGGGAAATTCTAGGCAGCTTCTACAGTAGGTTACATGGTCGGCACAATATTGTGGGCCGAAGGGCCTGTAGTGTGCTGTAGATGTCTACGTTCTATGTTCTATGAAAAAAATCAGGGAGTTGTGCAGTGGACTTCTGTTGGCTGTCCTGGGGTCAATATCTTTCAGTTATCAAAACATTTCATATTTTCACATTTCTGGCTGCTAGGTGTTCTTCATTAAACTGCTTACAATTTACCTCGTTGGCCATTGAACGTGTTGGGACATGCTGGGATTGTGAATGGCGCCAGAGAAATGCATGTCTTCATGTAAACCTGGAGGGCTGGTAATCCTAGTAAAAAAACGTGCTGCTGATCTAGCGGTGCGTCAGACGGTGGCATGTGGGTGCACAATCACACCAGGAGAACCAGCTTGATTCCACCGTGGAAGAAGGCTCACGTGATACAGGTGGTTCTGTGGAATGAACTGTGGGTGGCGAAGCTTGGAAACCCAGTCTGAGGCCAGGTACTAAGTCCGGGCAAAGAAGGACTCGGATAGACTGTGACTCCACGGGAGCAAGCAACAGTTACAACATCTGGATTAGCTTCAGTTAACTTATCACTTCGGCTTGTTACTAAAAATAATCTGCCCTCTCCTCTGGACCTCCTGCAATGGCTTCTGTTTATTTATTTGGTACAAAGGAGATTTGCAGGGAGACCTCTCGAAACCCTCCCATTAACAATGAGCCGTTGAGACAGAAGCTACAGCAAAACAAACAAAAACAAAATTAGACTTATAGCAAATAACACAAAGCAATATATACTGAACAGTAGAGCAGTTGAAACACTCTGTCATTTGTAATGAGGGATGGAAGTACTTTGTTTCGGAAGGAGGTTTTGTGGAGAATTGCTCTTCATTTTAGTGTGAATTGACTTATTTTTCTTCATCCAATTGGTTCGTTTCCAGGAGTGCACAGACTTGAGATAGCATCAGTGGAGATGATCAATTTGAGAGTGAGGTACAGGGTCACCTGAAAGATAGCACACGATAGGACTCCATATAAAGGAAGAAATATTGGGAACTTGGGATAATCATGAAGGATTTTACTGTACACATAGACTGGGTAATGCAAGCCAAAATGAGGAATTTATGGAGTGGTTTCAGGATAATTTCTTAGAAATACATTCTGAAACCAACCAGAGACCTCATATTGTGTTGTCAGACAGGATTAATTCATGAGCTCAGCACGAAGGCATACCTGGGTGGCATTGAAGATAACATGATTTAATTTTATATTCAGTAAGGAGAATGGGTCCAAAATTGGATTTCAAATTTAAATAAGTCAATTATAGGGGCACAGAAACAGAGCAGATTAAGTGAACCGGAAAATTAGGTTAATGGATCAGTCTGTTGAGATGATGTGGCAGACATTGAAGGGGATCTTTCAGAAAGTACGAAGTAGATGTACATTCAGCAGCCATTCTATTAGCTGCTACTTGTACCTAATGAAGTGGTCACTACGTGTATATTTGTGGCCTTCTGCTGCAGTAGCCATCTGCTTCAATATTTGACGTGTTGTGCATTCAGGGAGGCTCTTCTGTGCAACGATATTGTAACGTGTATTTTTTTTTAGCTACTTTTGCCTTCCTGGCACCTTGAACCAGTCTGGCCATTCTCCTCTGACCTCTTTCGTCATCAAGACGTCTCCGCCCACAGAACTGCCGCTCACTAGATGTTTGTTGTTTATCGTACCATTCTCTATAAACTCGAGAGGCTGTTGTGTGAGAAAATCCCAGGAGGTCAGCAGTTTCTGAGATAATCAAACCACTCCATCTGGCACCAACAATCATACAACAGTCAAAATCACTTAGATCACATTTCTTCCCCATTCTGATGTTTGCTCTGAACATCAACTGAATCTCTTGACCATGTCAGCATGCTTTCATGCATCAAGTCACTGCACATGATTGGCTGATTAGATATTTGCATTAATGAGCAGGTGTATAGGTGTACCTAATAAAGTGGCCACTCTGTGTAGCCTCCCAATATACGGGGTACAACCATCTTCAGCAGCAAATGTTATAGACAAGAGCTAACTGTCCTAAAATAATTGCAGAAAATGCAAAGTACTCAGCAAGTCATGATAAAGAAAGATAATTAGTATTTCGGGTCAACGTTCTTTTAACAGAATTTTAGCTTCAGCATTTGATGAAGGGTCTTTGACCCAATACGTTGACTCTGCTGCCCTCTTCACCAGATGCTGCCTGACCTGCTGAGTGTTTCTAGCACTTTATTTCTGATTCCCAGCATCTGCAGTTTCTTGTCCTTGAAATAATCAGTTGAACATGTTCTAAGCCTGTGCACGGTAATCAGATATTCTGCGGAGTTAGAAAGCAGCTGGGAGTCTGTGGGCGGGGGAAAGAGTGGGTGGGTGATTACAACTTTAATTCCAAATGTTTAACAGCAAAAAAAAGGCAAATAATTAGAGGTGTTTTATGATCTGCAAATCAGGGCTGTGTAATCAATAAACCTCATGGAACATTTATTAAAAGGGCCCAGGTGGATCTTTAACCTCTCAGCAAAACTCTTAGAAGAATCATTCAGGGATTCTGTGCCTGTCAACACATTGAGATTATTAGTTGCCTGTTATTTAGATTGCTTGAACTGCCTTAGATTTACTGCTGTATGTGATATTAAACTTCTGCGCATACCCTCCTTTTCAAAATGTATTATGCTGAGCCAAAACCATAAATTGACGGTTCTTTATTAACATTGACAAACACATTCAGTGGCCACATTATTAGATACAGGGCTGTACCTAATAAAGTGGCCACTGAG
Source organism: Mobula hypostoma (assembly GCF_963921235.1). Taxonomy (NCBI): domain Eukaryota; kingdom Metazoa; phylum Chordata; class Chondrichthyes; order Myliobatiformes; family Myliobatidae; genus Mobula; species Mobula hypostoma. The sequence goes on from NC_086097.1 coordinate 137,839,157, forward strand.
TTTATGTTTGTGGTCACTGATGCTGCTGCATCAAGGTTCAAGGTTCGGATTGTTACATGTTCAGAGATGCTCTTCTGCACAGCACGGTTGAATGTGTGGTTATCTGGGTTACTGTCGCCTTCCTGTCAGCTTGAACCAGTCTGGCCATTCTCCTCCGACCTCTCTCAGTAATAGGGCATTTTTACCCACAGAACTGCTGCTCATTGGATTTTTTTTTACTTTTCACACCATTCAATATAAACTCTAAAGACTGTTGTGCATGAAAATCCCAGGGGGTCGGCAATTTCTGAGATAACTCAAACCACTCTGTTTGGCACTAAGAATCATTCCACAGTCAAAATCGCATTTCTTCCCCATTCTGACGTCTGGTCCGAACAACAATTGAACCTCTTGACCATGTCTGCATCCTATTATGCATTGAGTTGCTGGTACATGATTGGCTGATTCGGTATTTACAAGCAGGAGTACAGGTCTACCTAATAAAGTCACCACTGAGTGTAGTGTTTCAAAGTGAAAGAAAATTTCTAAATGGAAGTTAACTAAAAAGGTAGCAACAATAGCAAACTTAAAGAAAAAGAAAAGATGAGTAGCAGGTTGTTAGGTTGAATAAATAAAAGATTAATAAGGAAGCGAAATTTAGAGTAAAGGTATCCAGAAATGTAAAAACAATCAGTAAGAATTTCTATAGATTTTTTTTTGAAGTTAACAAAGTGGGCCAATACACACAAAATACTGGAGGAACTCAACAGGTTAGGCAGCATCTATGGAGGAAAATGAATAGTCGATATTTTGTTGGTTTCATGGAAAGTCCGCTTAGGAAATTAACAGTAGAAAAGTAGGAAATAGAAGATGTACTAAAGGGGTATTTTTCACAAGCCCTGCCTAGGGAGGGATTTTTAACATTCAGGAATTGGAATGGAGGGAGGAATTCAGAAAAATTCCAAATCCCAAGGGAGTGGGACTGAGTGAGTTGCTGGAACTGTGGGCTGGGCCCTGATGGAGTTCGTCGTGGTCTTGGAGATGGCCCGTGAGGTAGTTGTTGCATCGGTTTTAATTTTCCATAATTTCCTAGATTCAGCATATTTCTAAGATTCATTTAGATTTGAAAATAGCAAACGTAACTGCTTTATTCAAATCGGGAGGGAGACAGTGAGCAGAAAAACACTGGCCAGTAGCTGAACATCTGCCAAAGAGAAAGTGTTAGAAGTAGTTATGAAAGACATTACAGCTGGATGCTTAGCAAAGATAAAGGTTATCAAGCAGACTCAGCATAGTTTTGTGAAAAGAAAATCATCCTTATTGGAAATGTTTGAAGCAGTAACTTGTGCTGTGGATAAAGGGATCTGGTGGATTCCTGTACTTAGATTCCCAGAAGATGTTTGATAAGGTGCCGCATCAAAGGTTACTGTGGAAATAAAAGCTTGCGGTGCCAGAGATGGCATGTTGGTGTGGACATGGTAAGTTGTAATGAGAACTGGAGCCACAACCTTTTACATTTATATAACATGACATTCACCAGGACAGGGGGCTGAAGGATGTTTCTTCGGGCTCAGGAATTCTGAGCCAGTCAACATAGAACAGCATAAGAACAGGCCCTTCCATCCACAATTTTGTGCCAGACTAATTAAACTAGTAATTAAAAGCCCCAGTAAACTAATCCCTTCTGCCTAATCAGTGTTCATGTCCGCCCATTCTCTGCACATTCGTGTGCCGATCTAAGAGCCCCCTAAATACCTCTGTTGGATTTTCCCCCACCACCACTCCGGCAGCACATTCCTGGCACCCGCCACTCTCTGTGTAAAGAAAACTTGGCCAGCTCCTTTGAACTCTCCCACCCACCACCATAAATGCATGCTCTCTAATAACCCTGAGGAAAAGACACCAGCTGTCTACTCTATCTCTGCCTCTCTCAATCTTACAAACTTCTATCAGTCTCCCCTCAGCCTGTGTCATTCTAGAGAAAACAACCCCAGATTGTCCAACCTCTCCGAATAGCACATGGCCGCTAATCCAGGTAACATCCTGATAAACCTTCTTTGGAGAGCATAGAATACTAAGGGAATGTCTATGCAGAATATTAATAGAATACTAAGCAGGAGAGTCTGCACTCAGAGCAATGCAGATATTTGTAATTCTAAACCCCAACACCCTAATGATTTCCCAAAAGTCACACTTGTCACTTTTAACTTCCAACTGCCAGTGCTCTGCCCAACTTTCTGCTTGACTTAGATGACCTTTCTCACTATCCACAATTTTTGTGTAATCAACAGATTTACTAACTACACCTCCATCATTGACATCAAGTCATTAATGTATGTCACAGACAACAAAAGTCCCACCAGCAATCCCTGTACTGCTCACACACTTCCAATCAGAAAAGTATCCTTCCAGCACTATTCTTTAGTCCCGTTACCAAGACAATTTTGGATCCAATTGGCCAGCTTTCCTTGGATTGCATGCACCTTAACCTGTTGACCAACCTGCCCTAGCTGACTTTGTCAAGTGCCTTTCTAAAGTCCATATAGAAAATGACAACCATCTAGCCTTCATCAACTTCTTTCTTACATTCACAAAAAAAAATTACTGAACTAGAAACTACCCTGTACAAAACCATGCCGACTATCCCCGAGGATACCTTTCTAAACATACCTACATAAGTTCTGTCCCTTAAAATTTCCACCAATCATTTTTCTACCACTGACATGAGGTTTGCTTGAATATAGTTTCTTATCTTATCTTCTGCTGCCCTTCTTGAGTTATGGAACATTATCTCTCTTCCAGTCTTGAAGTACTGAGATGGTGAAATGATCTATTTGGATGGCATGCAAAACCAAGTTTTTCACTGTACCTTGGCTCATGTGACAATAATAAACCAATTACCAAGGCACTTTAAATGAGTGATGATCAACAAAAAGTTTACAGTAAGACTCGGAACAGACTTGTTTAGTCAACACTAAATTTTAAAGAGCTTCTCAAAAAGAGAAGCCATAGGTGAAGAAGGTGAGGGTTTAGAGGGGAATTCCAGAACCTGGGTGTCAGGCAGCTAAAGACCTGGTTGACTGTGGCACAGTATAATTAAAGCAGAGGATGTTCAAGGGACAGAGATGAAGGACATTGGGTTTGCAGAGATTTCTGCTCACGGAATGCACAGGGTCATCTTTCATTTCTGAAGCTTGGGCTATACAGTCAATCTGGAGTTGTATCTTTAATAAAATGAGGGCTGATGCATTTAATTTGTAGATATGGGATAGTAGCAAGAATTGGATACATCCCAAAGCCATTAACAATATAATGGATGGATTAAAGAGTCAATTAGTCACTGGAGTAAGCAAAGGGGCCAACCATGGGAAATCTTGCCTTTGTTACATGTGACTTTTACTTGAAAGGGTTAGGAAGTGAGGAGATAGGTTGTTACTAGATAACTTGCAGTTCAGTAGCCATGAAATCTGACCGTCTCGCACTGCCTTCCCAGTACTCAGAGCAGTTATTTATAGAGAGAGCCACGAAGTGGGGAGGCAAGGGCACCTGAAAAAAGCACGATCAATGCTGTTTTTAAGAGATGAGAGTGCACAGGGTTATTAACGTTGAACAACCGTTAGAGAGAATACCTCCTCAAGAATGGAACTCATCAACCACTTTGCTGAGCTCCTCTATTCAACAAGACCAGAATGAAGCAGAGTCATTTGTGATTCGTCAGTCCACAGGAAGCCAATAACAACCAATTTTCTCTTTCTGTGCCATAATAATCCTGATTTGGAGTCATCCTGTAGTATTAAACAATGAATATTAGTAGAATTTGCTCCTGTTCTCTCCGTGGCAGAGACACATATTGACTGAAGAGTACAGAACAGGGTATGTGGGTTAACCAGTCTGATTCCTGCACGAGCCTCTTCCAGATTCCACTCTTCCCTTTCCTCCTTGTTGCTCTCTCTGAAGCCCATCTCCGCTCTGCCCAGCAACCTCTGATTTAACTCTAGGCTAATCACAGGACAATTTACAATAACCAATTAACCTACTAACCAATATGTCTTTGCAATGAAGGAGGAAACTGGAGCACCCGGAGAAAACACATGCACCCTGGCGCCCTCTTCTTGGGCTAGTTCAACTCTACGCAGCACCATCACAGAGTAGGACATATTAGCTGATAGGAAACACCAAGTCTTCCTGATCTGGACTGAACAACAGAACCTCATACCCATACAACGGACCCACCAACTCAACCCATGCCAGGTTTGCTGGGCACACTTCTTTGTGCAAATCATCTTCACCATCTCCTACCAACTCAGCTCCAAAAACACGAAGGCAGGCACCCCGGCATGACAGTCTGATACAGCTGAAACGGAGATCAACCCTCAGCCCATCATTCCATCCTCGCACCGATCGTCTGGGATCTGGAGAGCCAGATCGGCCAGGCCCAACAGAACGAGACTGCTCTGGCCTACACACCTGACAACCGCATGTATGTGCTGGTGGTCGTGTGCACTCTGGTGAGCCCGGTCCTCGCCCCTCCCCAGCCATTCAGGCACACGACGTACTCGGGGTTTTCTGCATCGCCAGCTCTGGCCCACCATGATCGCAGATGAGTATTGGTTCATCACTGCTTGCCCTCAACGTGCTCAGTCTAATTCCTCCAACCTGTGGCCCTCTGGGCTCCTCCAGCCCCTACCACATCGCCATGGACGTCATCATGAGTTTGCGACCTTCTGATGAGGCCAAGGTGACCATGACAGTGATGGACCAGATCTCCAAGGCGGCCCACTTCACTCCCCTCCCTGAACTCCTGTCAGCCACTGAGATGGTGAGCGGTGTTCTCCAACGTGCTGTTCATCTTGACGGCTTTCCTCGGGATGTTGCGTTGGACTGGGGCCCAGAATTCATCTCCCACTTCTGGTGAGCCTCCTGCTCCCTCCTCCGCGCCTCAGTGAGTTTGTCCTCTGGCTATCATCTGCAGACCAACGGTCAGTCAGAAAGAACCAGTCATCAAGCCGGAGAAGTTTCTGTGATGCTTCGCTGCATCTAACCCTTCCAAATGGAAGAAGTATCTGTGCTGGGCTGAAGTGTCCCACAATCTATAAACCTCCTCTGCCACAGGAATGCCACTCTGTGAAGTGCTTCATGGCTACCAACCCCATCGTTCCTCATGGAGAAGCCAATGGAGGAGGTTTCCTGCTGGAATGCTTGGAAGGGGACATGGAGAACCATCCTAGCTGTGAACTGTGCCTACTGCTGCCAGGCTAACCACCAGCAGCACTCAGCCAGACTGCCCCGTCCTGAGGACCATGTCTGGCTGTCTACCCAAGACCTGCCCCTGTGCTCCGACTACTACAAGCTCTTGCCCAAGCCATTGGTCCCTCCAAGGTTACTCATCAACTCAACCCAGTTACTTATCTTCTCCAGCTGCCTGAATCCCCCCAGGATCTCACCTGCCTTCCATGTGTCCTTCCTTAAGCCCGTTGTCCATGGGCCGCTCACCCCACCTGAGCCTGCTCATCTGGAACCCCGGGTGGTGGAAGGTGGTCCAGTGTACACAGTTTGCTGGTTGATGGATCCACATCAACGTGGATGGGGTAAGCAATACCTGGTCGACTGGGAAAGGTGCGGCCCAGAGGAGAGTTCTTTGGTGTTGTCCAGTTTCGTCTTAGATCCATCACTTATTAAGGAGTTCCACCTGACCCGTCAGGATCATCCTGGGCAGTCAGGTGCCAGCCATAGAAGGGAGATCCTGTAAGGCCTGCACAGACAGGCACCCCCAGCTTCCTCACTGAGACACCTGGCACTCATTTCCAACTATCGCCTGCAGCCTATTTAAACTCAGATCTCAACCACAATCCTTGTTCACTCATACGAAACAGCCAATCACCACCAGTTGCTCCTCACCTTCAGTTACCTCATTGCCTGTGGTGCTTAGTAGCTGTTCTCTCTCGTTTTGTGGCTTGTTGTTTTCACTGTCTATCACTGAAGTTATTGTTCATTGCTGAATCATCTCCACTGGTCTGGTCAAGCCTCCTCTACATTTCCTGACATTAGCTCAGAGGAGTAGAAACAGTGCAAGTTAACCTACCAGAACTGAAACCCCCCTTGGCTTTTCAAAGACTTTAAAGTCATGAAACATTAGGGGCAGGAGCATGAGACCATGATCTTTTAGCAAGATCATAGCTGATTGGATCACGGCCTCAGCTCCATTCCCCTGCCTTTACCCACAATCTCGACAGACCAAAACCTGTCTCTCACCACCTTGAAACTATTCAATGATCCCTTCTACATGTCTCTGTGGGGTGGAGAATTCTAGAGGGTCATGGCCCTCTGAGAGTCATAAATGTACAGAGGGGAAATGTGTTGTTTGGCCCAACCAGTCCTTGCTGATCAAACTTCCCAACTAAGCTAGTCTCATTTTCCCACCTTTGGCCCCTATCCTTCAAAACCTTTCCTATCCATCCTCATTCTTGTCCAAATACCTTTAAAATGTTGTCTCAATCATATCCTTCGGCAGTTCACTCCATATACAGATCACCACTGGCTAAAAAGATCCCACGCTAATTCCTATTAAATCTCACCTTAAACCTATGCCCTCTAGTTCTTGGTTCCTCAGCTCTGGGAACAAGACTATGCACATGGGCCCTATCTACGCCCTCATGATTTTATGTACCTCTATAAGATCATTCCTCATTGTCTTGCGCTTTGATGAAAACAGCCTCAGCCTGTTCAACTTCTCTCCATAATTCAGTTTCTTAAGATACAGCAACATCCTTGAAAAAATGTCCAAGTGCTCTGCTTTTTACTCCCATAAATGACAATTACTTTGACAGGAAAATATGGAAACAGGGCAGTCTTTATATGAAGGAAACTGTCAACAATCTCAGCAATAGTTTGGGAACAGTAGTGGATCCAGTTGTTTTGCCAGACTAATAATCCATTTGCTTCAACTCAAGATCCAATAGAATGTATTAAAATCCCAGTGTGGGCTGTTTGAGAATTTGAATTTAATCTCAAACATCTGAAAATAATGAGTTGGCTTCAATAAAAAGAAACTGTGGCTGCAGATTGTCATAAAAAGTTAATTGTTTCATGACCCTAGAGAAACCTGCTGTCTTTATTTACTACATGTGACTGAATCCACTCCCAGAACAATGTGGTTTGTTCCTCTGGAGAGGCTTTGTGAATGCCAATTTATGTCATGTCTCTACAAATCAAATGGACTGTGATGATTGGGCATGGGCAATAAATACCAGGCTTGCAGATGACGCCCAGAAAGACCTATCGAGTGAGCCTGCCAGTTAATTACAGTATATGCACAGTGGAACATACAATTATTTCCCTTTTCTTGTTGTGTTGTGTGATGTGTTATTTTTCAGCCTTGTTACTGAACTGAAGGCAGAGTGCCAACACAGAAACATCTGCATTCTCCCACTCTCCATAACTTTAAACTCCTTCTAGGGAGGTCCCAATATACCAATATTCCATAGGAGATGTGATGTTCTAGTTATTGACAAGAAAGAAATGCTAAATCAAAAATTTACGGGCATTGGGCTGTGAATTCTGCCCTCATAATTCCCCAAAATCTGCACTCAGGAAGTGAAGTGAATTAACATTTGGACGATTTGGATAAGAACGTTTTTGGGCAAAAGTCGACTGGCAACCGTGTAAGCATAGAACTTGGAGAATGGGGATGGAGGCACATGCAGGATAATTTTAACCCTACAACTACAAAAGGCAGGTGTTTGATAAGTCTCCACAACGTATCCAGAGGGAGGCAAACTGCCAACTATCTATCGCCCATTTGGTACACTGTGCAGAGCCAAGGCTTTCTTCCACCAGCAAACACTTGTTCAGAGGCCTAAACAAACAATATCCAATGAGGCACCTTCTGAAGGGGACTTGGAATCCAGAAACACACCAGCCTCGCAGCAAGATCTCACAAGCAGCAGTGTGGTAATTCTTGAACATTCTCCTTCAGAGAGATCATTTAGTATTTCCGAGAATATTCCTAACACAGGGCCCTGGGGAATGTTGTAGAATAGTAAAACGTAGGAGTATGAGTACATGGTTCCTGGAAAGTGTCGTCACAGGAAGGCAGGGTGTTAAACCTTGCCCTCAATGTCAGCAAAACCGAAGAGCTGATTGTGGATTTCAGGAAGGGTAAGACGATGGAACACAAACCAATCCTCAGAGGGATCAGAAGTGAGCAATTTCAAGTTCCTGGGTGGCACTCCCTCTGAGGACCTATCCTGAATGCAACATATTGATGCAGCTATTAAGAAAACAGCAGCTATATTTCATTGGAAGCTTGAGGAGATTCAATTAAAACACTCGAAAACTTCTACAAATGTGCCGCGGAGAGCATTCTGACTGGTATGGTGGTCAGGGGTGGGGGAACTACTGCACAGGATCGAAGTAAGTTGCAGAGAGTTGTAAAAGTAGTCAGCTCCATCATGGGTACCAGCCTCCGTAGTATCCAAGACATCCTCTAGGAGCGGTGCCTTAGGAAGGTGGTGTCCATCGTTAAGAGTCCCCACCACCCAGGACATGTCCTCTTCACTGTTACCATCGGGAAGGAGGTACAGAAACCCAAAGGCACACACTCGGTGATTCAGGAACAGCTTCTTCCCCTCTGCCATCTAATTTCTAAATGGACATTTTTTATTTCTGTTATTTACATTACTTATGTTAATTTAACTAATTAATAGTGTGTATATATATATATATATATATATACACACACAAAACACACACACACACACACACACACACACACACACACACATATATATATATATATATATATATATATATATATATATATACACACAAACACATTTAATGTAACTCAGTTTTTTCTCCACATTTATTTATCATATATTTCATTGTACTGCTGCCGTCAAGTTAACAAATTTCACAACATATCGAGGGACAACTGCACAAGTGTGTGGACGTCAGCGAGTTAGACAGGCATGAAGAGTTTAAAAGGAGACAGATTTTTCTTCAGCAGTTTGATCAAGGGAGGATTGCACAAGCACGTGGATGTCAACGAGTTAGACTGGCATGAAGTTTAAAAGGAGACAGCTTTACAGTGCAGGTGCCAGAGGAGTGGGTGACAGAGTAGAGGAAGCCAGAGTAGGAGGGCTTTGGATCAATGGGGCTTCAGCAAGGTAGGTTACCTCTGAAGAATAGAAACAGGAAGAATGCCTGTGAGGCCGGAGTTCTGTACTGGGTGTTGGATATGGATGTCTAGGAGACTCCCAGCCTCCCGGAAGGCAGCTCCTTAGGGACCGGGTTAAGGAACTGGAGCTGCAGCTAAACTGCCTTCGTCTGGTCAAGAAAAGTGAGGAGGTGATAGAGAGGAGCTATAGGCAAGTAGTCACACCAGGGCCTCAGGAGACAGGTATGTGGGTAACAGTCAGTAGAGGGAAGGAGAAGAGTCAGGTACTAGAGAGTACCCCTGTGGCTGTACCCCTTGACAATAAGTACTCCTGTTTGAGTACTGTTGGGGGAGGACCTACCTGGGGGAAGCAACAGTAGCCGTGCCTCTGGCACAAAGTCTGGCCCTGTGACTCAGAAGGGTAGGGAAAGGAAGAGGATGGCAGCAGTGATAGGAGACTCTATAGTTAGGGGGTCAGACAGGCGATTCTGTGGACGCAGGAAAGAAATGTGGATGGTAGTTTGCCTTCCAGGTAACAGGGTCTGGGATGTTTCTGATCGCGTCCATGATATCCTGAAGTGGGAAGGTGAACAGCCAGAGGTTGTGGTACATATTGGTACCCATGGCATAGGTAGGAAAAGGGAGGAGGTCCTGAAAGCAGACTACAGGGAGTTAGGAAGAAAGTGGAGAAGCAGGACCTCAAAGGTAGTAATTTCGGGATTACTGCCTGTGCCACGTGACAGTGAGTATAGGAATAGAGCGAGGTGGAGGATGAATGTGTGGCTGAGGGATTGGAGCAGGGGGCAGGGATTCAGATTTCTGGATCATTGGGACCTCTTTTGAGGCAGGTATGACCTGTACAAAAAGGACGGGTTGCACTTGAATCCAAGGGGGACCAATACCCTGATGGGGAGGTTTGCGAAGGCTATTGGGGAGAGTTTAAACTAGAATTGTTGGGGAGTGGGGATCGAACTGAAGAGATGGAGGAAGGGGCTCACAAATAGAGAAAGCTTGGAGTCAGTGCGAGAGGGAGGATAGGCAGGTGAAAGAGAAGGGATGCACTCAGACCGATGGTTTGAGATGTGTCTATTTCAATGCAAGGAGTATTATGAACAAAGTGGATGAGTTTACAGCGTGGATCAGATCTTGGAGCTGTGATGTTGTGGCGATTACAGAGACTTGGATGGCTCAGGGGCAGGAATGGTTACTTAAGAGTGCCAGGCTTTAGATATTTCAGAAAGGACAGGGAAGGAGGCAAAAGAGGTGGGGGCGTGGCACTGTTGATCAGAGATAGTCATGGCTGCAGAAAAGGAGGAAGTCATGGAGGGATTGTCTACTGAGTCTCTGTTGGTGGAAGTTAGAAACAGGAAGGGGTCAATAACTCTACTGGGTGTTTTTTTTTTATAGATCACCCAATAGTAACAGGGACATAGAGGAGCAGATAGGGAGACAGATTCTGGAAAGGTGTAATAATAACAGGGTTTTCATGGTGGGAGATTTTAATTTCCCAAATATTGATTGACATCTCCCTCAAGCAAGGGCTTTAGATGGGGTAGAGTTTGCTAGGTGTGCTCAGGAAGGTTTCCTGACACAATATGTAGATAAGACTACAAGAGGAGAGGCTGTACTTGATCTGGTATTGGGAAATGAACCTGGTCAGGTGTCAGGTCTCTCAGTGGGAGAGTGATCACAATTCTATCTCCTTTATCATAGCATTGGAGAGGGATAGGAACAGACAAGTTAAGAAAGTGTTTAATTGGAGTAAGAGGAAATATGAAACTATCAGGCAAGAACTTGGAAGTATAAATTGGGAACATGTTCTCAGGGAAATGTACAGCAAAAATGTGGCAAATGTTCAGGGGATATTTGCGTGGCATTCTACATAGGTACATTCCAATGAGACAGGGAAATGATGGTAGGGTACAGGAACCATGGTGTACAAAGGCTGTTGTAAATCTAGTCAAGAAGAAAAGAAACCCTTATGAAAGGTTCAAAAAACCAGGTAATGATAGAGATCTAGAAGATTATAAGGCTAGCAGGAAGGAGTTTAAGAATGAAATTAGGAGAGCCAAAAGGGGCCATGAGAAGGCCTTGGTGGACAGGATTAAGGAAAACCCCAAGGCATTCTACAAGTATGTGAAGAGCAAGAGGATAAGATGTGAGAGAATAGGACCAATCAAATGTGACAGTGAAAAAGTGTGTATGGAACCAGAGGAGATAGCAGAGGTACTTAATGAATACTTTGCTTCAGTATTCACTACCAAAAAAGATCTTGGCGACTGTAAGGATGACTTGCAGCGGACTGAAAAGCTTGAGCATATAGACGTTAAGGAAAAGGATGTGCTGGAGCTTTTGGGAAGCATTGGGACCGAATGAGATGTACCCCAGGCTATTATGGGAGGTGAGGGAGGAGATTGCTGAGCCTCTGGCAATGATCTTTGCATCATCAATGGGGACGGGAGAGGTTCTGGAGGATGGGAGGTTTGCAGACATTGTTCCCTTATTCAAGAAAGGGAGTAGACATAGCCCAGGAAATTATAGACCTGTGAGTCTTACTTCAGTGGTTGGTAACTTGATGGAGAAGATCCTGAGAGGCAGAATTTATGAACATTTGGAGAGGCATAATATGATTAGGAATAGTCAGCATGGCTTTGTCAAAGGCAGGTTGTGCCTTACGAGCCGATTGAGTTTTTTGAGCATGTGACTAAACATATTGCTGAAGGAAGAGCAGTAGATGTAGTGTATATAGATTTCAGCAAGGCATTTGATAAGGTACCCCATGTAAGGCTTATTGAAAAAGTAAGGAGGCATGGGATCCAAAGAGGACGTTGCTTTGTAGATCCAGAATTGGCTTGTTCACAGAAGGCAAAGAGTAGTTGTAGACGGGTCATATTCTGCATGGGGATCGGTGACCAGTGGTGTGTCCCAGGGATCTGTTCTTTCTGATTTTTATAAAGGACCTGGATGAGTAAGTGGAGGGATCGGTTAGTAAATTTGCTGATGGCATAAAGGTTGGGGGTGTTGTGGATAGTGTGGAGGGCTGTCAGAGGTTACAGTGGGACATTGATAGGATGCAGAACTGGGCTGAGAAGTGGCAGATGGAGTTCAACCCAGGTAAGTGTGAGGTGGTTCATTTTGGTAGGTCAAATATGATTGCAGAATATAGCATTAATGGTAAGATTCTTGGCAGTGTGGAGGATCAGAGGGATCTTGGGGTCTGAGTCTATAGGATGCTCAAAGCTGCTACACAGGTTGACTCTGTGGTTAAGAAGGCATACGGCACATTGGCCTTCATCAATTGGGGGATTGAGTATAAGAGCCGAGAGGCAATGTTACAGCTATATAGGACCCTGGTCAGACCCCACTTGGAGTACTGTGCTCAGTTCTGGTCGCCTCACTACAGGAAGGACGTGGAAACCGTAGAAAGGATGCAGAGGAGATTTACAAGGATGTTGCCTGGATTGGGGAGCATGCCTTATGAGAATAGGTTGAGTGAACTCGGCCTTTTTTGCTTGGATGATGGAGGATGAGAGGTGACCTGACAGAGGTGTACAAGATGATGAGAGGCATTGATAGTGTGGATAGTCAGCGGCTTTTTCCCAGAGCTGAAATGGCTAACATGAAAGGGCATTGTTTTAAAGTGCTTGGAAGCAGGTACAGAGCAGATGTCAGGGTTAGGTTTTTTATGCAGAGAGTGGTGAGTGTGTGGAATGGGCTGCTGGAGGCGGAAACAAAAGGGTTTTTAACAGACTCCTGGATAGGTACATGGAGCTCAGAAAAATAGAGGGCTATGGGTAAGCCTAGGTAATGTCTAAGGTAAGGATATGTTCGGCACAGCTTTGTGGGCCGAAGGGCCTGTATTGTGCTGTAGGTTTTCTATGTTTCTATGTTACAAGGATATTGCCTGGATTGGGGAGCATGCCTTATGAGAATAGGTTGAGTGAACTCGGCCTTTTCTCCTTGGAGCAGCAGAGAATGAGAGGTGACCTGATAGAGGTGTATAAAATGATGAGAGACATTGATCATGTGGATAGTCAGAGACTTTTTCCCAGGGCTGAAATGGCTAGCACGAGAGGGCATAGTTTTAAGGTACTTGGAAGTAGGTACGGAGGAGATGTCAGGGGTAAGTCTTTTACGCAGAGAGTGGAGTGGGCTGCCGACGATGATGGTGGAGGCAGACACGATAGGGTCTTTTAAGAGACTCCTGGACAGGGACATGGAGCTCAGAAAAATAGAGGGCTATGGGTAAGCCTAGGTAATTTCTAAGGTAAGAACACGTTCGGTACAGCTTTGTGGGCCAAAGGGCCTGTATTGTGCTGCAGGTTTTCTATGTTTCTATATCCTGGTGATATTAAATCTGATTCTGAAGAAGGTTTTTGGCATATTGGTCTGAATCAGACAGGGCAGTGAGTATAGATGTTGGGAGATCAAGATCATTGCCAGGATATGAAGGGCTGAGTTATAGAGGGAGGTTGGACAGGCTAGGACATATTCCTCGGAGTATAGGTGACTGAGAGGGATCTTATGGAGGTGTTTAAATTCATGAAGAGCATAGATAGGCTGAATTGCATGTCTTTTTCCAGAGATGGGAACGGTCAAGAACTAGAGACTGCAGTTTTAAGGTGAGAGGAAAGAGATTTATTAGGAATTTGAGGGGAAGCATTTTTACAGAGATGGAATTAATTACCAGAGGAAGTGGGTGAGACAGGTACAAGAAAATTGGACAGCCACATGGATTGGAATATCAGGCAAATGAAATCAGCTTGGACAGGGCATCATTGGGCCAAAGTATCTGTTTCCATTCTCTATTACTATAACTCCAGGGAGAAATTACCTCCTTTTCATTGAGTTGTCATCTTTTACATCCTACTGAGAGGGTTGACAGAAGCCTTGATTTTGCATTTCACCAGAAGGGCAGCATCTCTGCCAGGGCAGTGCTTTCTCGTGTGACTCCAGACCACAGCAACATCATTGGCTCTTGGCTGAAGCGGATCATTCAGTTTGGGGCAAATTGGACAAAGGTTATAATTGGCACCTAGGATTCACTCAGCTCCAAGGCTGACCATGGAAGAATGACCTGATGAAAGTATCACAATGGGAAATGGTGGTGGTGCAGGTGTTCAATTGCTCTACAGAGCCCTGGCTAATAATCCAGAGATCTGAGTTCAAATCCCTCCACGGCAGTGATGGAATTTAATCTCAGTTAATAATCTAGTTTCAAATGACAATGACTAGCATTAATTACAATAATCTCAATTGTACTACAAAGGTCAATCTGGTTTACTGATATACTTACCCCATCCAGCCAGTAATGAATCCAGACCAAGCCCATGTAGTTGACTCAGGAAAGGCACAGCAGGCTGCTCAGTTTGGGGATGGCTACACCCCCCTCGCAGCAACCAGGTTTGGGCAATAAATGCTAACCCTGACTGTAATGCCCCAATCTTGAAAAATTAATAAATAAATTTAAATGTTTGAACATTAACAGGGAGTCGAGGTTGGAGGTGACATCGGATGTATGACAACTCGACAGGGTTTGCAAGACATTACTTCCTACGAAGTGAAACCCAATAGCATGAATGGCAGTGATGCTTCACTACCAGATGAACTCAATGCCTTCTATGCCTGCTTTGAAAGGGAGAATATAACTGCAACTGTGAAGATCCCTGCTGCACCTGGTGACCCTGTGATCTCTGTCTCGGAGGCCGATGTTAGGCTGTCTTTAAAGAGAGTGAACCCTCGCAAGGTGGGAGGCCCCCACAGAGAACCTGGTAAGGCCCTGAAAACCCGTGCCAACCAACTGGTGGGAGTATTCAAGGACATTTTCAACCTCTCACTGCTACAGGCGAAAGTTCCCACTTGCTTCAAAAAGGCAACAATTATACCAGTGCCTAAGAAGAATAATGTGAGCTGCCTTAATTTCTATCACCCAGTAGCACTCATATATAGTGATGAAATGCTTTGAGAGGTTGGTCATGAATAGACTGAACTTCTGCCTCAGCAAGGACCTGGACACACCGCAATTTGGCTATTGCCACAATAGGTCAATGGCAGACGCTATCTCAGTGGCACGCCACATGGCTTTAGACCTAGACAGCACAAACATCTATAGCTCAGCATTTAACAACATCATTCTCATAATCCTGATTGAGAAGTTACAGAACCTGGGCTCTGTACCTCCCTCTGCAGTTGGATCCTCGACTTCCTAACCGAAAGACCACAGTCTGTGTGGATTGGTGGTAACATGTCCTCCTCACTGACGATCAACACTGGCGCACCTCAGGGGTGTGTGCTTAGCCCACTGCTCTACTCTCTGTATACACATGACTGTGTGACTAGACATAGCTCAAATACCATCTATAAATTTGCTGATGATACAACCATTGTTGGTAGAATCTCAGATGGAGATGAGAGGGTGTACAGGAGCGAGATATATAAACTAGTGGAGTGGTGTCGCAGCAACAATCTTGCACTCAACGTCAGTAGGACAAAAGAACTGATTGTGGACTTAAGGAAGGGTAAGACAAAAGAACACATAGAAGGATCAGAAGTAGAGAGAGTGAGCAGTTTCAAGTTCCTGGATGTCAAGATCTCTAAAGACCTAACCTGGTCCCAACATATCGATGCAGTTATAAAGTTATAATGAAGTGGCTATACTTCATTAGGAATTTGAAGAGATTTGGTATATCAACAAATACACACAAAAACTTCTATAGATGTACCATGGAGAGCATTCTGACAGGCTGCATCACTGTCTGGTATGGGGGGGCGCTACTGCACAGGACCAAAAGAAGCTGCAGAGTGCCATAAATTTAGTTGGCTCCATCTTGGGTACTAACCTACAAAGTACCCAGGACATCTTCAAGGAGCGGTGTCTCAGAAAGGCAACATCTATTATTAAGGACTTCCAGCACCCAGGGCATGCCCTTTTCTCACTGTTACCATCAGGTGGGAGGTACAGAAGCCTGAAGGCACACACTCAGTGATTCAGGAACAGTTTCTTCCCTTCTGCCATCTGATTCTTAAATGGACATTAACATCATGAATTACCACACTTTTTAAATATATGTTATTTCTATTTTTGCAGGATTTTTAATCTATTCAATATACGTATACAGTTATTTATTTAATTATTATTTTTTCTTTCTGTATAATGTATTGCATTGAACTGCTGCTGCTAAATTAACAAACTCCATGACACATGCCGGTGATAATAAACCCAATTCGGAGTCCGGTCAACCATTTATCAAAATAGACAGTTAACTGGGAGTGGCTGGTTGTGCAAGGGTGAATGTGGAGGAATGCAGACACTGTGCCATCTGCATGGCCTTGTGTTAACCAGCATTGCCCCAAATCTGGATGTTGACCTTCAAAAGCATTTAGATGTGTTCTTGAAAGGAACATTGTGCAGGACAGAGCAGAGTCCTGGGACCACCTGGAGAGCTTTCTAAAGGACCAGCACAGGCACAATGGACAGAAATGTCTCTCCGGCAACCTGATTCTTTAGGTGGGTGTCATACTGGAGGCTTTATTGCAACCAGTTGCTGCCACCTCCACGCTTCCACTGGTGGTCACTTGACATGTCCATCAAGCCCATCAACCAATCAAAAAATGGTCAGGTTCGTCATCGTCTGATTGACGCCCAATCAGCCAGTCAGACAGCACCCCCTACCCCTACCAGTTCACCTTCATAATTTTTATAATTATAATCAGAAAATTTCAAGAATCATCAGGGAGAATCCACATCACTTGTTCTATCACCCAGAGCTACTTGTCCCAAATGTTGCTGTCAGCAGGATCCTGGAGGATAATCTGTAGTTCCTGCAGATACCGCACCAGTCCAGGAGGCTGATACCATCAGCACCCAGACTAAACCCTTAAGCTCAGAATTTCAAAGCTGAAGAATTCCTTGAGCACCAAGGATTTGGACACTTTGACCTCTGTGTCTGGTATTTCAAACTGGACCATTTCTCCCTTTAAATGCATATAGAAAGTAATTCTCATTACCACTCTAACCTATATCTAATTTCAATTCCGAAACTAGAAACAAGCGCAGGATAAGCAGCTTACAATTAGTTCCTTACTAAGTCGGCAGACTTATGGCTCAACTCTTCTCAGTTCAAACCCAGGTCAGTAAGTCATCAGTTCAAACTCCCTTTGTGATCCTCGGTTACAGCCCTCTGCAGTACTGAAGGAGTGCAGTGCAGCCAGAGGTGCTGTTTTCAAGTTCAGGCCCCATCTGGTCTCTATGATGGGCAGGGTAGTCCAGTTATGATGGGTAGAGTAGAGAGATGTTCTCCCAACCAGCATTACCAAAACAGACCAACTGGTTACTTCACTGATTTATGTGGGACTTCTGTATTCTAATCCTCATGAAACAACTGCTAACATTACATTTTCCTTCTTTAATACCAACTCAATCTGCAAGTTAACCTTGAGGGAATCCTGAACTCACAAGTCCCTCGGCACCTCTGATTTCTGAATTTTCTCCTCATTTTGAAAATTTTCTACACCCTTATTCTTCCTACCAAAGTGCAGATCTCCACGCTTGATGCTTTACTCCATCTGCCACTTCTTTGCCCACTCCCAACAAATGCAAATCGGTCTGCAGACTTCCCTTCTCTGGATCACTACCTGTTTCTCCACCTACCTTGGTATCATCTACAAGCTTGACCACAATGCCATCAACTCTTTCATCCAGATCATTAATATATAAAATGAAAAGTTGCAGTCCACTACTTCACCCAATGGCTGTCACTGATGAAGCAGCATGGAAAAGTTGGATACTGGTTGGATATACTCCCAGAGGTTGCATCACATAACCCCTCTTATCTCACTGTCTGACCTATCCAAACAAATTTATCCACAGTCTCCAAAATTTGTCTAGATCGGAAGGTCAGAGGAAATGATTAAACAGCACAAAGTTCTTTTTAATATTTTTGTGATTTTCCTGTGGGAGTTGTCCAGAGTGCATGGAGGGTTTCCAGGATGATCCTTGGGTCGGGAGCTGGTGTCTCAACCACGGATTTGGCAGCGCAGTAGATACGGCAATTGCGCTTGTGGATTTGCACGTGTCAGCTAATTATTATTTAATCGTGATAGTATTTAACTCCATACTTGTCGTTGTAGTGCTTGTCAAGACTTGGACAGAGCACAGCAACGCTCTGCTGCCTGTTTGTCTTCGGCCTTCCCTGAGAAATTGGACTTTCGAGTCAACTGACTCTGAAGACTAGCAGTATTCATTTAATGTTTAGATTTTCTTCTCAGCCGCAATGTAGGCTTCATTTCCCATTTGAGAGTTTTAGTTAATGGCCCTATTTGTCCAAGCGTTTATTGTTTATTTTCCCGTGGAGTTCTGCATAGGTACATTCCAATGAGACAGGGAAAGAATGGTAGGGTACAGGAACCATGGTGTACAAAGGCAGTTGTAAATATAGTCAAGAAGAAAAGAAGAGCTTACAAAAGGTTAAAAAAAACTAGGTAATGATAGAGATCTAGAAGATTATAAGGCTAGCAGGAAGGAGTTTAAGAATGAAATTAGGAGAGCCAGAAGGGGCCATGAGAAGGCCTTGGTGGACAGGATTAAGGAAAACCCCAAGGCATTCTACAAGTATGTGAAGAGCAAGAGGATAAGATGTGAGAGAATAGGACCAATCAAATGTGACAGTGAAAAAGTGTGTATGGAACCAGAGGAGATAGCAGAGGTACTCAATGAATACTTTGCTTCAGTATTCACTACCAAAAAAGATCTTGGCGACTGTAAGGATGACTTGCAGCGGACTGAAAAGCTTGAGCATATAGACGTTAAGGAAAAGGATGTGCTGGAGCTTTTGGGAAGCATTGGGACCGAATGAGATGTACCCCAGGCTATTATGGGAGGTGAGGGAGGAGATTGCTGAGCCTCTGGCAATGATCTTTGCATCATCAATGGGGACGGGAGAGGTTCCGGAGGATTGGAGGGTTGCGGATGTTGTTCCCTTATTCAAGAAAGGGAGTAGACATAGCCCAGGAAATTATAGACCTGTGAGTCTTACTTCAGTGGTTGGTAACTTGATGGAGAAGATCCTGAGAGGCAGAATTTATGAACATTTGGAGAGGCATAATATGATTAGGAATAGTCAGCATGGCTTTGTCAAAGGCAGGTCGTGCCTTACGAGCCGATTGAATTTTTTGAGCATGTGAGTAAATACATTGCTGAAGGTAGAGCAGTAGATGTAAGGTATATGGATTTCAGTAAGGCTTTTTACAAGGTACCCCATGCAAGGCTTATTGAGAAAGTAAGGAGACATGGGGATCCAAGGGGACATTGCTTTGTGGATCCAGAACTGTCTTGCCCACAGAAGGCAAAGAGTAGTTGTAGACGGGTCATATTCTGCATGGAGGTCCATGACCCGTGGTGTGTCTCAGGGATCTGTTCTGGGACCCCGACTCTTCAAGATTTTTAGAAATGATCTGGATGAAGAAGTGGAGGGATAGGTTAGTAAATTTGCTGATGACACTAAGGTTGGAGGTGTTGTGGATAGTGTGGAGGGCTGTCAGAGGTTATAGTGGGACATTGATAGGATGCAAAACTGGGCTGAGAAGTGGCAGATGGAGTTCAACCCAGGTAAGTGTGAGGTGGTTCATTCTGGTGGATCAAATACGATGGCAGAATATAGTATTAATGGTAAGACTCTTGGCAGTGTGGAGGATCAGAGGGATCTTCGGGTCTGAGTCCATAGGACTCTCAAAGCTGCTGTGCAGGTTGACTCTGTGGTTAAGAAAACATACTGTGCTTTGGCCTTCATTAATCGTGGGATTGAGTTTAGGAGCCGAGAGGTAATATTGCAGCTATATAAGACCCTGGTCAGACCCCACTTGGAGTACTGTGCACAGTTCTGGTCCCCTCACTATAGGAAGGATGTGGAAACCATAAAAAAGGTGCAGAGGAGATTTAGAAGGATGTTGCCTGGATTGGGAAGCATGCCTTATGAGAATAGGTTGACTGAACCCGGCCTTTTCTCCTTGGAGCGACGGAGGATGAGAGGTGACCTGATAGAGATGTACAAGATGATGGGAGGCATTAATCATGTGGATAGTCAGAGGCTTTTTCCCAGGGCTGAAATGGCTAGCATGAGAGGGCACAGTGTTAAGGTGCTTGGAAGCAGGTACAGAGGAGATGTCAGGGGTAAGTTTTTTACGCAGAGGGTGTTGAGTGCGTGGAATGGGCTGCCGGTGACGATGGTGTAGGCGGATACGATAGGGTCTTTTAAGAGACTTCCGGACAGGGACATGGAGCTCAGAAAAATAGAGGGCTATGGGTAACCCTTGGTAATTTCTCAGCTAAGGACATGTTCGGCACAGGTTCGTTGGCTGAAGGGCCTGTATTATGCTGTAGGTTTTCTACGTTTCTATGTTTAACACTGTTCACATTAAAGTCTGTGAACTATCGACCTGCTTCAATGTCTCTCACTCCGCACTTGGGCCATATCTGAACCAGGTGACAGCTGGGTAGGGGAAGACACCACAGCTGAGCCCTGGTGATGGTCTGGTCCTAGTTTTCCACCAGTATTCCCATTGCACTGTGTAAAGTGTGAGCAGAAGGCTGTCAGAGGCAGTACATGGTACACCGTGCACAGTTCTGGTCACCCCATTATGGGAAGGATGTGGAAGATTTGGAAAGGGTGCAGAAAACGTTCATGATGATGTTGCTTGCATTAGATGGTATGGGGTACAAGGAGAGGTAAGGTGAACTTGGGTTGTTATCTCAATAGATCAGAGACTGAGCGGAGACCTGATGGAAGTTTAGAAAATTCTGAGGGGCATAGATAGATAGTCAGAGTCTTGATCCCAGGGTAAAAATGTCAAATACTAGTAGATATGCATTTAATGTGAAAAGGGGAAAGTTTAAAGGACTTGTGCAAGGCGAGTCTTTTACACAGAGAGTAGTAGTGAAAGTAGATACAACAGTGGCATTTCAAGGCTGTTAGGCAGACATATGAAAATGCAGGGAATGGAAGGACATGGATCACGTGCAGGAGGAAGGGAATTGGTTGAATTCGGTTTCATGCCCGGTGCAGACATTGTGGGCTGCAGAGCCCATTTCTGTGCTGTGCTGTTCTATGCTCCAGACCTGCTCGCTTTAGTGGAGACCGAAATATTGCAGGGCCTGATTCTAAGTCCACAGACTGACCATTTTAGGTAGCATGTCAGTCCCTCAAATTAGCCTGGAGGAAGAAGTGTTAGGAGATTATTGCCACAGTGCTTGTAGCATTCCCAACAGAGGACCTGGCATGTTGCAGCTCCCTTACACAGCAATGAAGTAAATTCCGATGAAGCATTAAGTCAGAAAGCGGGCTGTTTGGATTCTGTAAGTCAATCAAGACTTTTGCCTTGACTGAATAAAATAGATGTGGAGGAATAATTCCCACTTTATGTGTGAGAGTTGTGAGGTGTTGAGACTAGCGTGGGCCATAGGCTGTCGCTCAAGCACTTTCTCAGGAAGCCACTTTAACCAACACCTCTGTCTTATTTTTAACTGCTGTAGTTGTTAACGCCTAGCGAACCCCTCAGCCAGCAGGAAATGCGATAAGGCAGCGATGGGATCAGCATCTCTCAGCAGTATCATTCAGTCTGCTGGTAATGGGCTGCCAGCATCATGCCCAGCCTCTGGGCTGCACCTTGCCCTTTGACTGATTGCCAAACCAGCGTTGCCCAGGACAAAGCCAGCACCTTTCAGTGGCAGCGGGGTAGTGTTGTATCAGTTGGTTGCACTGATTTCCCATCTCTAATGTTAAAGTGACACCACGGTCCAAGAAAACCGTCAGATATGCAGAGTGCCTAGGGCAGAGGTTCTCTCTGTTCAACCGTTGCAAGCTTCCGTGTGTGCAAGCATCTTGGTCAATTCATTGATGCCGCATCTCCACAGCACCTTCCCTGTGCACGGGAATGCTCAAAGCACCATTCAATACACTTTATTTTCCGTCAGGAACTTCGTTTGTGCAGTGGTAGGGACAACATCACAGAAGTCGATACGCAACATATAGAACATGCACACTCATCTACCTAGTCAACTGGACTAGGTAGATTAATGGTGCTGGGCCAAAGGGCCTGTTTCTATTCTGTATGACTAGTATTCCCAGCACACTGTTTATTTACAGTCCATAGTTCCTGATGTTTACAATTTACAGTTACTGTTCCATAGATTTGCTGAGTATGCCCACAGAAAAAGTCTCTCAGGGTTATATGTAGTGACGTGTATGTGCTCTGATAATAAATTTTACTTTGAACTTTATACTCTTTGACCCTTTGATTTTAAACCTTTACTAAAATTGCTTCCTGTCTTTCCATCTGCTGCAGATACAGAATTGAGTTTTTCTCACTTTGCTAATTGCAGTGCTGTTGCTCTAATAACTTATAAAACAAGAACAGGTGGAACCATGGCACAGCCCAGAGAGCGTCTGCCTCTCAGTGCCAAGGGTCCAGGTCCAATCCTGACCTCTGCTGCTGTCTGTGTGGCACGTTCTTCCCGTTCGGAGCACCCGGTGTGGGTTTCACCAGGGGCTCCAGTTTCCTCCCACGTCTCAGAGGGCACCTGAGATGTCCCTTACACAGTAACAGAATAAATTCTAATGAAGCATTCATTTATATGGTGGGTTAACTGGCCATTGTAAATTGCCCCTAGTGTATAGACAAGAGGTAGAGTCTGGTGTGAGTTAACGGGAATGTAGAGAAATAAAGGATACGGTGAAGGATGGTTGATAACCAGTATGGACCCTGTGGGCCGAAGGGCCTGTTTCTGTGTTATCTCCTTTTGTGACTCTTATGATTCTAGCTGTGTTTTCCCTCTCATCCGCTATTGTTTGGAGTCAGTCCAAAATAACTGACCACACATCAACCAGCTGGATGCTACCTGGCATGTATTAATTAGTCACTTTGTGAGTGCCTGTCCTTTCTCACCAGGGTCTGTGGCAGAGAGCTAATCCCCACCCACACTTTCTCTCTCTCTGTCTTTCCAGTGCCACTTTGCTTTGGTAATGCTGGTTATAGTCTCCACCAGCATGCAGCAAGTAAAGGGTTAACTGGTGACCCCACCCCCCCAGGCTGTGGAGAGTGTACTGAATGCCCCCCGGTGGAAGGGAAGGATTGATCTAGTCCAACCACTTCAGACTGAAGTTTGTCGAAGGGGTGGAGAGGAATTGTTCTCTCTGGGGGGGTGGGGGCAGAGGTCAGCAAGCACTTCCCCTCACAGACGTAGCCCTCCTTTCCCCTTTCCTCTCCGGTTGAGACGAGAGAGCAGTCGAACAGTTGAGAACCAGGATTGATGGATTTGGGGTCAGTCAGATCACAGAATCAAGGTGGAGCATTGGATTTCCAGTCCAGATTGGGCATTAACATGCTTGTGTCGCTCGGTAAAACTGCTCTAACTGCTGCCTCACATACAGGTAGGGGTGGTAGGTCTTACACAGCCTCAGTGACTCAACAGGAGTCATTATTCCTCCACATTCCCATTAACTCACACCAGACTCTACCTCTTGTCTATACACTAGGGGCAATTTACAATGGCCAGTTAACCCACCATATAAATTAATACTTCATTAGAATTTATTCTGTTACTGTGTAAGGGACATCTCACGTGCCCTCTGCCATCTAACTTCTGAATGGAGATTGAACCCATGAACACTACCTCACTTATTGAATTACTTATGTAACATATATATACATACATATATATATTCTTACTGTCATTCAGTTTTTATGATTATGTTTTGCAATGCACTGCTGCCGCATTGCAACAATCAGGTGATATTAAACCTGATTCAGATTGTGAAGTTGTGTTCTGCAAATGCAAATCAGAGTGAGGTTATAAATACTGCCCTTGACAACAATGCAGGAATGAATTCAAGAAATGTGTCGCTAAATCTGGAATTGCTTAGACATAGAAGGCAATGGACCAAGTGCTGGGTAATGAAATTACTACAGAAGGTGGCCACTGTTTGGCACGGACAAGATGGGCTGAATGGTCTGTTTTCATGCTGTGTGATAGGTTACCACAATGGCAGCACTATGTGGCACTCGAGCTGCAGGTCTATTTGACAGATCACATGCTCCTCAGCTACTGGAAGCATAACAACAAAGAGCAGGGAGTATCCCTGCTTTGAAAGGTAAGTGACGGGAACCCCAGCCCTGTGATCTGCATGGGATTTCATCCTTCACTTTTACGATATGAACACTGCAGGAAAAGCCACAGTCACTGCCCATCTCTTCTACCCTGAGCTGACCAGGGACTTTCTGCGCTTTCATGGGGCAGTTAGGAGTCAATTGCCTTGCCTTGTAGTTTGGGGTTGAACGAAGGCCTGGGCACGAATGACTGATTTTCCTCCTTAAATGGAAAGTTAACTTGGTAATTGGTTTCTAATTACTACATGTACAGAGATACAGTAAAAAAAATATCCAGGCAGATCATTCCATACATACTGTAAGTACATCGAGGTACAAAAGGGTAAAAAAATGCAGAATATAGTGTTACAGTTACAGACAGCGCCGAGCAGGCAGACAAATACAGTGCAAGGGCCATGACAAGGGAGACTTGAGAGATCAGGAGTTCAATATTATCATACAGGAGCCTGATGACAGCAGGATAGAAGCTGTCCTTAGGCTTGTTGGTACTGCTCTGCCCAGCTGAGGGGTGGGGAGGATGAGAGAATGACTGAGGTGAGAGGGGTCTTCGATCATATTGGCAACAGGAAGTGTAAACAGAGTCTATGGAGGGAAGGCTGTTTTGCATCGTTTGAGGTGAACGTAACTCAGAATCAAAACCAAGTTTATTATCACTGATATAGGGTGTGAAATTTGCTGTTTTGTGGCAGCAGCACTTTATACTTTACACTTTATTCTTTATTGTCGCCAAACAATTGATACTAGAACCTACAATCATCACAGCGATATTTGATTCTGCGCTTCCCGCTCCCTGGATTACAAATCAATAATAAATATTAAAAATTTAAATTATAATTCATAAATAGAAAATAGAAAAATGGAAAGTAAGGTAGTGCAAAAAAACTGAGAGGCAGGTCCAGGTATTTGGAGGGTACGGCCCAGATCTGGGTCAGGATCCGTTCAGCAGTCTTATCACAGTTGGAAAGAAGCTGTTCCCAAATCTGGCCGTACGAGTCTTCAAGCTCCTGAGCCTTCTCCCAGAGGGAAGAGGGACGAAAAGTGTGCTGGCTGGGTGGGTCGTGTCCTTGATTATCCTGGCAGCACTACTCCGACAGCATGCGGTGTAAAGTGAGTCCAAGGACGGAAGATTGGCTTGTGTGATGCATAAATATATTATGAATTATAATATATAATTTCAAGCTCCTGTCCCTCCTCTCTGAAGGTGACAATGAGAAGAGGGCATTTTCCAGGTGGTGGGGATCCTTAATGATGGTTACTGCATTTTCGAGCCATCGCCTTTTCAACATGACCTCGATGCTGGGGAGGCTGGTGCCTATGATGGAGCTGGCTGAGTTCACAACCTTCCTGCAGCTTTCTCTGGTCCTGTGCAGTGGTCCCTCCACGCCGAACAGTGATGCAACTAGTTAGAATGCTCCCTCTCCACGGTACATCTGCAGGGATCTGCGTGTCTTTGGTGACAGATCAAATCTTCCCAAACTCCGACCGAAGTATAGCCACTGGTGCGCCCTCTTCATAATTACATCAATATGCTGGGCCCAGGATACATCTTCAGAGATGGCGACACCAGGAACTTGAAAGGGCTGGCCCTTTCCACCACTGACCCATTGATGAGCACCGGTGCGTGTTCCCTTGACTTCCCCTTCATGAAGTCCACAGTCATTTCCTTGGTCTTTCTGACCATGATCAACCATGATCGCATTGAATGGTGGGGACAGGGATGGGCGGCTGAACGGTCTACTCTTGCCCTACGTTCTCATCTTCGCTGCTCTGTACAAGGAGGATGCTGTACTTGCTCAATGTGAGCTAGTAATTCATGTGTTCGGTGAGAGGTGACTGAGGCGAGCGAGGGGGAAGCACAGAGCTACAGACGCATCCCCCTTTTCTCCTGGTAAAGTCAGCGTAACCTAGAAATAAAAGAAAGTCTGGAAATGAAGTCCATATGCTCTTGGGGCAGGTGCCACCTTAATCCCCTTATCAGAATGTATCTGTAACACAGGGATAACAAGGCATTAACCCTGCGACTCTGTGATGTGGGGAATGCACAAACCACACACAGGTTTTAGCTTGTGCCACTGCTGTTCTGTGCTGTTTTGTCTTTACGCAGTGATATTCTAAGCGCAGACCGTAGATTCTCTGCAGGAGTCAATTAAGTACGGTTCTGTTCTCCGATTGTCGCTGTTGTTTTCAAGCAAGTGTTGACCTTGTGACATAGAGAGTGGGGGCAGAGTCAGGCTGGACTGTTGTATTCCAAGATTCCAGCTTTTCAACCTGTTCCGAACCTACTCAAAGGATCTCAAAGCATTGGTTCAGTGAATGTACATGACCTGGGGCGATTGGTACAGTTATTGGAGGCTACAGGCACTGGCCAACCCAGGACGGTCTGTTCTGATTCGGGGGCTCGAGGGTTTACTTTCCACTCTGCATGCTTGAGAACTGTAATCTAGGCTGAGCGGGTGCTGCCTGGTTGAAGGTACTGACTCGTCAACGGGATGACAAACTACACTCAGTTGTCACTCTGTTAGGTACACCTGCTCATTAATGCAAATATAATCAGCCCATCATGTGGCAGCAATTCAATGTATAAAAGCATGCAGACATGGTCAAAAGATTCAGGTGTTGATTAGACCAAACATCGGAATGGGAAAGAAATGTGACCTAAGCGAGGTTGAGCATGGAATGATTGTTGGTGCCAGATGGGGTGGTTTGATTATCTCAGAAACTCAAACTGATCTCCTGGGATTTTCATGCACAACAGTCTCTAGAGTTTACAGACAACGATGAGAAAAGCAAAAAAAAAAATCCAGTGAGCTACAGTTCAATGAGTGAAAACGCCTTGTTAATGAGAGAGGTCAGAGGAGAATGGCCAGACTGGTTCAAGCTGACAGAAAGGTGACAGTAACTCAAATAACCTCAGGTTACAACAGTGGTGTGCAGAAGAGCATCTCTGAATGCACAACACATTGAACCTTGAAGTGAATGGGCTTCAGCAACAGAAGACCAGGGACGTGCACTCAGTCGCTGCTTTACTGGATACAGGAGGTAGCTAATAGAGTGGCCACTGTGTGTAAGTCCCTGCCTGCCTTGAACAGCAAAAGGTCTTATGTTAAAGCTGGATAGAGAGTGAGAGTTTGCCCAGTGTCTCCAGACCATAATTCACCCTTTATCTAATATCATTAATCATACAGTATGTCAGCTGGTTAGTCCAGAAACTAAGTGTTGCAGATTTTAAACATCCACATGTGAAAAAGGACTGAGAATAAGGTTAGCACATTCTTGAAGCCTGAGCATCCATTATCTTCATACTGGTATGTTCTAGAAAAGACATATAATTTTTGATGAAATATCGTTGACCTGAAATGTTAATGGTTTCTCTCACCACAGAGGCTGTCTAAATTGTAGAGGATTTCTAGCATTCTCTGCTTATTCTTGTTCGTAGGAGGTTGCTGTGTGCAAATTGATTGTTTCCCAATTTGCAACAGCCAATGGGCTTTGTTTTTTAGCGGCCCCACTGTGTGCTTGGGCTGTGAAATGGTTGTGCAGGGCGCAATAGAAATGCAGAAATTAGTTTGTTCTCAGAGCTGCTATAGGCATGACTCAGGATGGGGAGGGTAAGGATGAGTGCGTGGAGATGGGGGCATTTGCTGCCACCCTCCCTGGGGTTGGGGGCCTCTTGGGATTACTCGTTTGGGTTACCTCCTGTGTTTGTCAAGCAGACAACGTGCAATCGAGGAGGTTTAAACTGGAGGCACAGAGAGAACTAGGAGGGAAAAGATCTTTAGTGGGGGGGTGGGATAGAGGGATGAGATCATAAGGAAGGGAGGGTGGAGGATGGATATGGAGAGGAGAGAGAGGGTGTGGTCATGAGCACTTTGGGGTGAAAGGTGAGGGAAATTCAGGCTTGTGAGTGGGGTTTAAAGCACAAAGTGTGGTTGAGGTTGTGGGACAGTTAAGGAAGGAGGGGAATGGTAAGGATTAGAGGTGAGGGTGGGAGTGAAGAGTAAGTTGTGAATGAGTGAGGGATGACAGCTCAACAGGCTCATATCCAGCCCCCTGTCTTACCCCGGTTTTAGTTAGCGCTGATCACTTCCTGCTTCCTTCTTTCACCTCCCCCCCACCCGATCCATTGTCAAATATCATCCCAATGTATCCGACAGCTAAACAGCCACCACAGACTTCTGTGATCTTCCTTTGCCCCTGTTTTCCTTTCCTCTGCTGCCTGTCTGTGTCTCTGTCCCTCTGTCTCCCTCTCTCTCACTCATTCTCAATGCATCTGCCTGTCTCTGCTTCCATCTGTCTGTCTGTCCCCCCCATGTGTCTGTGTGTGTTTGTGCATGCACATATGTGCGTTTTCCTGTCCACTCATCTTTTTCTATCTCTGCCTCTTTATTTTATCACTGTATCTCTCTATTTCTCTTTCACTCTACCTCTTTCAAACATACCTCCATCTCTCTGATCTCTCCCTCCCTCTCTCTGTCTCCACCACAACCCCCTACGCACCACCGTCTCTCCCTGTCCCTGTCTCTGTCTCCGTCTCCTGTGTGGTCCCAGGATTTTGACTGCACGCAGGTATTTGCAGCAATTGAATCAGAAAGACTGCAATTAGGAGAGATTGATGTTGAACAGTTTGTGTTTATGCTGAAGCCCAGATTGGGAGCTTGAGTGACAGCACCCTCTTATTTCACTCTGCTGTTCGCAATGAGCAATGTCTGTGGTTGACTTTAGCAGGAAGATTGGAGTTTGAGTAGCACTAATTTCTTTTGTGACCAGCAATTATTCAATTGGCTAAATGAGTTAAATTAATGTCTATAAATTTATGGAAACGGTGCGACGAGACAGCACAGGAGAATGCCATTTGGCTCTGACTAGCTCATACCATGATCTTTCCCCACAGCTTTGCACATTTTACTGATGCAGGAAATGCTTTTTGACTAATGTTCAATGCAGACTTTCTGCTGCAGAAGTTGAATTATTTGGAATTAAATGAAATGCTTGAGGGCGAGTTAAAGGTTAGGATGTGAGCGACACCGTTACACTGGGAGTGGGGGCTGGTGTACACCAAAGCAAAGCACGACTCAGCTCCAGACTTGTTGCAGGTGCTGTGAAATACCAGCTTGGAAATGGACCATTTGGCCCCCTGTGCCTACATTTCAGCTCTACAGAATCTAACCACCCCCCTCACAACCCCTCTCCAACTTACATCGCCATCTCCTCCTGCTCTTTTCTCCCTGGTGTGTTTATCCAGCTTCCCACAGTTGTTCACAAGGGAGCTACAAATCTCTCTGGCAGATTCATACTCTAAGCGACCAAGCTGTATGAACGTGCAGGGCAGCAGCTTCTGGAAGGCAACCTCCAGGCAGATTCCATCAGGTAACTTAGAGATAACCAAGGAGGAGAATTCACCTCATTTGCGTCTCAACCAGAACAAAAATCTGTAAAGAAGCAGCTTGTTTGAAGAAACTGAGTGTCCGGTGGTGTGGTAGGCAGAGCTCGCAATGTTCCAGTTAAAGTGCCCGCACTCTGCTTGTAGGAAGCCAGACGGCAAGTGGCCGGGTTGGAGAGGGTTGCTGGGGTCCACCAAGGCTGCACGAATGGTGGAGGAGAGATGTCCTGTTCCCACTGAGACACAGCTGGGCGGTCATGACTGCACCCCCACCCCAACCCCTCCCCCCCCCCGGGTCTGGATTCAGTGTGGCTAGCAGTTCAACAACCTCACCCAAGCTGTTGAGGCCACTGAGAGTTTTTTCTCAAATGCCATCTCCTGTCAATGGTTTCTCCAAACATGGCCCTTGCACTGATGACTGCACCCCACCACCGACCTGCCAACGTTCTCTCTCAGCCTCACATTCACAGACTCCCTCTCCCTCTCACTCTCAGCAGTTCCTGCAGCCTCGCCTCCAGTCTCACAGCTCCAGCACACTCCCACCTGTCAGCATAAGTCATGGTTTATTATTGTCACATACACGTGGACACAGTGAGGAGTTTTGTTAGCGTACCGCACAGACAGACAATTCTGTATGTGCAGTAAGGGCATTGAAGCAATAAAATGGAAAACAGAACGCAGATTGTTCAACCATGACTGAGTGAACGTGTACGATTCTGGGTCCACTGGAGGCTGCAGGCTGCAGAATATGGATGTCTTGGGTTTAGAGGGACTGTCTATGTGTGTCGGTGGGAGGGAAGAACAGGGTCTTGTTTTGCAGTTATTGTTTAGTTGCTTGTTGTGCTCTGTGTTGTTCTGCCGGGCATTGTGGGCATTCTATGTTGGTGCCGGACTGTGGTGACACTTATGGGCTGTTAATTGCTAACGCAAGTGACACATTTCACCGTATGTTTTGATGTGCATGTGATAAACACACATGAATCTTGATCCTAACAGCTGACTCACTCGATTGGGTTGTGGGGCACAGGGCAAAGGTGAAGGAAGAGAGTGTGGGTGAGCCAGCCCCTAGGCTGGTACGTCAGTGTTGCTTGGGCCCTGCTGCCAGGTTGTGGTCAGGGCACACACCACCCCAGCACCCGTGATCCCACAGTCAGCTCCATCCTGAAAGCTGCAGAATGTGCAAGAGGGCACCTCTACCATGACCCCTGTACTCTTCTCCTGCCAGGTGACTGCGCACGGTGACCTGTCCCAGCCGAGGGACTTGGAGCATGGAAAGGTGGTGGGATCCAGGACACTTGTGGCCTCAGCTTGGTCTGTGGTTCATTCCGGCCCAAGTGCCAGCTCTCCGGGCTGGCTGCTGGCAGAGGGTCCAGCCGAAAACCACTGGACAGGTTCAGTCTGGCAGGTGCGGGCAAAGTGCAGTGTTGGGGAGGTGATATCCCAGCTCCATTGCAACACAGAGCAGGCATCAAGTGCCCGGGTGCTGCAGTGAGCACTGGATCTGCACTGGGGGTTGCAGGCTCTGCGGCTGCTCCATCTCTCCTCCAGCTGCACAGTCGGCTGCAACTACTGCACTGTGCCAATGTCCACAAGGGTTCGGAAAGCACGGCTCCTCCTCCGATATCTGGCCTGAGGTGCTGCAGGACCTCCTTGAGGCACAGGCTTCCTACCCTCTCTCAGTGTGCGGCCAATTGCGATGCCAGCCCTCCTGCCGACACTTGTGGCCTGGGCTGCCAGCTGGTGTTACTGCCGTACCCCCACCACTGCCTGGGACCTGGGCCGCAGAAGATGCCAGATTCCATTGTGCAGGCAGCTCACTCACTGTTTCCTGGAGGGATCGGTTCGGGGAGGGGCTATCTGAGCACAAGGGGCAGAGACCGCTTCCTGCTAAGGGCCATTTTCTCCCCATCCCTCCTTCTCCACCCACCTCTGTTCTTCCAGCTCTCAGCTCCCACTGGCCATTCTCCCAACGAGACTCTAAGTGCAATACTTGTTACATCACCCGTGCCTGGAATTAAAGAACTTCTCTACAGAACTCTTGAGGGCAAAATCATTTTCCACCTGCCTCTCCACTCCCCTTGACTTTAGCAGGTCTAAAGAACTCTGAGGAACATCCATACCTGGCCCAGAAGCCATCAGGACTGGAGCCATAGCTAGTTCCTGTATGCTGAGGCAGGGCTTGTACTCGCTGGCCAGGGCTGGGTCAACCCATTCAGCTCCTGCTCCACTGACCATAGTCACATCTGCCCATTCTGTGTGCTGCCCAAAGCAGTCAACTGTGCCAACAGCCTGGCATGGCTCAGTGTGCCAGCACCTCATTGGCATATTGGAATGAGGTCAGTCCCAACAAACTGTGCACCCCAGGGGCCAAGTTACTTAGGAGGGTTCATACAAGCAGCCAGTCACGAAAGGGGTTTTAACACATCAACTTCAGCCGCAGGCTCAGGTATCAGAAATGGAAAAGTAAGGAAACTGTTTCCTGGAGCGAGAAGAGCTGTAAAGGTCATAGGCAGCACCTGGTGGGCAGGGCAACGTTGAGGATGTGATGTTTGGGGTGAGATGTTCGGACACAATTTTCTCAAGCCCCTGGCATTATTTCCATTGCTTTCTTAATTCAAATAATACATAGACCCATTGTTTCTGTACCTCAACACCCCCATACTGGGTGGACACACAATAGTGTCTATCACAAACAAGGTTGGAAATATTAATGTGCAGTGCGTTGTGTCTAATAGGCGGGTAGAGGAAGGAGGTAGAAAGTGTGTGTGTGTGTGTGTGTGTGTGTTGAAAAGGAAAAAGAGTGAGGGAAAGCGTTCATGAGAAAGAAAGCGTGTGAGAGTGTCAGAGAATTAATGTGTATGTGTGAAAGAATAGTGAGAGTGTGAGAGTAAATATAAGAAAGGAATATGTCAGGATGTGAGAGGAAGAGGAAGTGTAAGAAAGTGAGGGATGTCAGACAGAGTATGCGAGAGGGAATGTCTTAGCATGCCTGAGCGAGAGGCTCAAGATATATGAGAGAATATGAAAGAAAAAAGGGATTACAGCAGAAGTTGACAAATCTGTCCACAATTGGCAGCAATTTAAACTGAAAGTAAAGGAGCTAAATTGTACGGAATTTGCTGTAATCTCCAACTGTGCTCTGCTTTTATTAAAACAGCTGGTTTCAGATCAGTTCACAGAGGCACACAATTTATTCTAATTGTCTCCGGTAACATCGCTGTTCACTAAAACATAATATCACAAGGCATGGCTGGCAGCTGCTGAACGGACTCTCTGAAATCCCATCCAAAGCAAACTCCAAAGATTTCACTGGTGCCTTATCAGGAGGAAGGTGCTCTAAAGCAGATAAGGAAGCTGGACCATTGCACAGGCTCGGGGTCATTAGGCACTGTTTCTTTTTGGTAAAATGATCCCTTTGCAACTTGGGTATCAGAGACTCCCAGCACAGTGCCGCACACATTCCTGTCAAAGCCTCTCTCTGGGCTGAAGTCTCTCCGTTCCTCAGTCAGGATCAAGAGGGAAGTGCAGCTCTGGACTCCAGTCTATGGGCTGAAGAAGCTTTATTGGCACCGCAGAAAAATCTGAGTGTTTACGTCGAAGATCTAGTGCTGAAGTGTGCAAGGGAGAGAAAAACGCCGACTTCCATTTACTCGTCTTCTCATATTTCAGAAGGTTTTTTAAAATCATCTGATCATGGTCCGGTTCTAATGTAATATTGTTTGGGACGGTGCAATTTGGGAGGAGCAGCCGTACCAGTGTTTCAGACCTTGCTGTCCGAGAGGAGGTGAGAGCCGGAGGATGTGGGTGATGGATTCTCTCTCTGTGGCTCTGCTGTGGGCAGCCCTGGCTCAGGCTGGCTGCGGCGGGCAGTCCCGGGGCACCGAGGGGGGCCGCAGGCGCCTGAACAGGGTCCAGCACGGGCCATGCAGCTACACCTTCATCTTGCCTGAGCTCGAGGGCGGCTGCCGGGGTCCTGCTGAGAGTCACAGCACCAACTCCCTGCAGCGGGACGAACCGCCGCTGGAATCGGACTGGCCCTCGCAGAAGCTGCAGCGGCTGGAGACGCGGTCCGACAACAACACCCAGTGGCTGCGCAAGGTAGGACCTCCCTCCCGCCCTTGCTTCCTGCCCCCTGTGCCTGCGTGAAGGTAACCCTCTGGGTGGGCAGCATGCCACGGCAGAGATGCCAACATGGCACTGGTGGAAGGACCAAGGAAGGGCATCCCACATCTCCTTAGTTACCTCAGGCTCACTATCCCAGCACCCTCACCATTGCTGTCTCCAACCACTCGCTCATCCAGCACAGCCTCCTGTCCTAAACTCACCCTCCTCACCTGCCCCAGCTGACTGGCTGCGTTTTCAATCATTCCCAAATCCTCCGTTTATCCTACTCCAAGCTCACGGTCCACCATGGCTGCAAACCCCAGTTCCGTCCTCCCTCTCATCCCCATCATTCCACCACCCCTGCCTTCAGTTGCCCTCATCCAAAACTCCTTCCTTATGCCTCCCTTCCTCTTCCTTCTCCTTCACTGTCCAGGTCCCCAGTTCACTCTGGGACTCTCTCCCTACACTTCCCAGCCTCTCCTTCCTTTTCCAGCAGCCTAACCCCTGAGTTCTCCAGCTCCCTAACCCGCTCTCCAACTCTCTCTCTCTGTCTCTCTCTCCACATCTAAGACCTCCCTTGGTGTGAATGGGCTTCCGTCCGGACATCTCCTTTACCTTGGTGTACCTGGGACTGTTCTCCATGTTAAACGAGCTGCGGGGGTGGGGGAGTGGGGGGGCCTTCTGCAAATTGTTGCGACCCAGTGCTCTAAAGCAGGTTTAGTGCCACACTGGCTCGGTCTCGCTGTGGTGTAGGTCTCGCACCGAGACCACCACCGGGACACCCCCGACTGGGCGCTTCACTAAAGCCACGCCATGACCTGGGAAAACCCGAGAGAGAGATCCCTGAGGCGGTCAGTGTTGACGGTGCAGCGTTATACTGTACACCCTGTTTCTGGTTTATTATCACTGACATAGGTCGTGAATTTTTTTGTTTGTTTTTGTAGTTGCAGTACCGAACAAAGCATAAACTGCCCGTTGTGTATGAGTCAGTACCGTCTGCGGGAAAGGGAGGGGGTGCTTCAGGTTCTCGCCCCCTGGATCGAACACGGGGTGTTTTGTAGCACAATTAGGGGTAAATTTGGCGCGGAGAGTGCGATAATTAAGGGTGGCGTTGACACGGAGCGAGTGCCGCCTGGTCAATCCGGACGGTTCTGGGTTCGTCCAGCATTGCGAGCCCCAGGAGACCCGACCTTCAAACACGGCCGGGTGCTGGGACCAGGAACCAGGCTCACACCGGCGTGACAGGTCGCTGCTCCGCCTGGCGGCAGGTAGATGGAGCTCGGGATCCGACGGCCGAGGGGTGGAGTTCGGGAGGTGTGGTAAGGGGGTGGGGTGTAGTGGAGTTGGCACGGCGCTGTACCCCTGTAACGGGAGTGTGGGTGACACGCTCTCCTCTCCAACTCCACTGTACTCATGTAACCAGGGAGTGAGGGACACACTCCCCCCTCCACTGTACTCATGTAACCAGGGAGTGAGGGACACACTCCCCCCTCCACCTCCACTGTACTCATGTAACCAGGGAGTGAAGGACACACTCTCCCCTCCACTGTACCCCTGTAACGGGAGTGTGGGTGACACGCTCTCCTCTCCAACTCCACTGTACTCATGTAACCAGGGAGTGAGGGACACACTCCCCCCTCCACTGTACTCATGTAACCAGGGAGTGAGGGACACACTCCCCCCTCCACCTCCACTGTACTCATGTAACCATGTAGTGAGGGACACACTCTCCCCTCCACCTCCACTGTACTCATGTAACCACGGAGTGAGGGACACACTCTCCCCTCCACCTCCACTGTCCTCATGTAACCAGGGAGTGAGGGACACACTCCCCCCTCCACTGTACTCATGTAACCAGGGAGTGAGGGACACACTCCCCCCTCCACCTCCACTGTACTCATGTAACCATGTAGTGAGGGACACACTCTCCCCTCCACCTCCACTGTACTCCTGTAACCAGGGAGTGAAGGACACACTCCCCCCTCCACTGTACTCATGTAACCAGGGAGTAGCAGCAACATCTCCCAACCTCTGCCTGTTCCCCCTGTAACTGGGAAGTGAGCAACATCCTCTCAGCCTTTACACCTGCACCTGTGTCTCACTGCATTTGTACATCTGACAATGGACTTGATGGGAGGCAGCTCCTGGAGCTGTGCCAGGTACAGGCGCATTTTCTCCCCATCTCCCTCTGTGAACCCAGTTGGAACTGTGAGCCTACTGTACCTTCTTTACAGTCTGCGCCTCGGGCAGGCTGCAATAAAGACAGCGAGGATGATATCAGGAGGAGAGATACAGTGGCATCTGTACTCTGGAGCAATGAGCTTTTAAGATTAAGACAAGTGTCCGCTGATCAGCAGAGCGAAGGTGTCTACACTTGTGGGGAGAGGAAAACCAGAGACTAGCGATGGAAAAGAGTCCCCATTCACATGAGAAATTCATGTTAGAATGCCCAGTCATGTAACCTGGAGGTGCGGAGTGAGAAACAGAGAGCAGGGTGGGGATTTAAAAAAAACAGGGCAGGGAGATTGAGTTTCAGAATTAGATCGCCGAAACATGTTGTGAAATTTGTTGTTTTGTGGCAACAGTACAATGCAAGACATTTTAAAAAATTATAATACATGCAGTGGCCACTTTATTAGGTACAGGAGTGGAACCCAGTGTGATCTTCTGGGGCTGCAGCCCATCCACTTCAGGGTTTGATGTGTTGTGCTTTCAGAGATACTCTCCTGTTGTAATGCATGGTTATTTGATGTGTTGTGCTTTCAGGGATACTCTCCTGTTGTAATGCACAGTTATTTGGATTTGCCTTCCTGTCAGCTTGAACTAGTCTGGTCATTCTCCCTTGAACTTTCTAACTAACAAGGCATTTTTTGCCTGCGGAACTGTTGTTCCTGGATGCTTTTTGTTTGTTTGCACCCTTCTCGGTAAACTCTAGGGACTGTTGTGTGTGAAAAATCCCAGGAGATCAACAGTTTCTGAGATACTCAAACCACCCAGTCTGGCACCGACAATCATTGCATGATCGAAGTCACTTAGAGCACACTTCTTCCTCAGTCTAATGTCTAAACCCCTTAGTCCACGGGTGGCCAACCTTTTACATTCCATGCGTCAATTTTTTCACGCACAAGTTCAGATGCGATTTTTTTCATGCACGAGTTCTATATTAACATATTTTTACAAGAATTGAATGGGGGTAAAAGAGCTGTATGGCGCATCTGAACTCGTGAATGAAAAATTTGATGCATGGAATGTAAAAGGTTGGCCACCCCTGTCTTAGTCATATCCTATATTTACATATTTTTATGCATTGAGTTGCTGCCACATGATAGGATTACTAGATCGCAAACAACAGGAATTCTGCAGATGCTGGAAATTCAAGCAACACACATCAAAGTTGCTGGTGAATGGTTGCTGGTGCCGCTAATGCCCCACCTCCCCCTCGTACCCCATCCGTTATTTATTTTTATACACACATTCTTTCTCTCTCTCTCCTTTTTCTCCCTCTGTCCCTCTGAATATACCCCTTGCCCATCCTCTGGGTCCTCCCCCCCCCGCCCCGTCTTTCTCCCCGGACCTCCTGCCCCATGATCCTCTCATATCCCCTTTGCCAATCACCTGTCCAGCTCTTGGCTCCATCCCTCCCCCTCCCCCTCCAACTTACAAATCCCTTACTCACTCTTCCTTCAGTTAGTCCTGACGAAGGGTCTCGGCAGGGAAGGTGCAGTGCAGGTGGACAAATAAAGTGCAAGGGCCACATTGAGGTCGACTGGGAGATCAAGAGTTCATCTCTTAGCAGCGGTGTCCTTCAAACTCTTAAATCTTCAGAATTCTTCATCATGAGAGATACAAAACAGAAACAGGCCATGCTGACCACAAAACACCCTTTTACACTAATCCTATTCTTTACTCTCATCAACAACCCCACAGATCCTGCCCCTCCACTGCAGAGAAGAGAAGGGATTTAAAGGGCAATTGTCCTTCTTAAGTACTGAAAGTGGCAAAGAAACCTCACTCCTTAGTAGCTCCTGCCTGAGATGGTAATTCAAAGGGATGTGGTGGTTTTGACACTGAAATCCAATCCCCTCCTCTTCCCCCAACCTCATGATCACATCTGTGACCAGCTGTCCTTTGAAAATCAGCAGCGGGCCGCTGAGAGGAGGGGACCTGGCCTAAGTTTTGCTCCATTCCATAAGTCCACAGGGAAAGAGGCAGAAACTGGGCCTCTCCT
This sequence comes from Mobula hypostoma, assembly GCF_963921235.1. Lineage (NCBI taxonomy): Eukaryota > Metazoa > Chordata > Chondrichthyes > Myliobatiformes > Myliobatidae > Mobula > Mobula hypostoma. The sequence goes on from NC_086097.1 coordinate 137,877,164, forward strand.
TAACAAAATGGACGACTAAATCCACAATTGCCATCCTTGAGCCAGCAAACCTGTGGCAGAGATAGTTCAGTGTAAGGTCATTCGATGTTGGGATTCCTGCTTCCTTTCAGAGGTGGGGATGTTCTTGGGATCAGTCACAGGCACAATGTGCCAAGGGCTGGGGTGAGTGGGAGGTGATCATAAAGAGTCAGCAAGGCTTGAGGGAACTTTGGATTATCTTGCGGAGGTCTCCAAAGACAAGTGGTAAAGTTCCGAACATCAGTGTAGCCACGCCAAGTGGGTTGGTAAAAGGCTATGGATAGAATGATGCCCTCTGATTGACAGGATGTGACCAGTGTCATTCCCTGGGGAATTGTTCTGCAATCTCATCTTCTCACTACTTAGAGGAGTTGCTTGGTGAAGGAGTGGAGACGTATATACCCAAGCCTGGAGATGTCCCATTGGTTGGGTAGGCCAGGGCAGGGAGGGTCTGTGGACTTTGGGAAACTGTAAAATAGGTGATGTTGTACTGGCTGTTCACTCACTACACTCCTGGATATCAAATTTGTTGAATTCACAACTACCAGCAGTGAGCTGAGAAATCTGCAGCAGACCTTCTCAAGGAAGGTGGATTATGAGGTTTAAAGTGAAACCGGGTTCAACTCTGGGAACCATCTAAGGAAGCAGTGTTGAACTGCAAGAGTTAACCTATCAGGCAGGTTGCACTTATCAGAGTTATACTCACCTGAGTTTAGAGGACTGATGGTCGATTGTGAGGCGGGTGCTCATGGGGAAATGACTTACTTTGGTGAGGGGAGACCAGAAGAGGCACAGACCCAGCCAGTCAGGACAAAGTCAGGAAGCACCTCTCCACACAGAGACGGAGGGAGTCTGGGTCTTTCCCCAGCATCACTATGGATGCTGCACATCCATTTCAAAATGGAGACTGCGGATTGAAGTCGACATTTCAGGCTGGGACCCTGCAGCAGCGTCGCAAAAATGTCTATTTATGCCGTGGGCTTCCTCAGTTGCTGCTCACTCACTTTTTTTTCAGTTTCCTGTTTTTGTTCTAGATTACAACACATGCAATCTTTTGTTTTTATTGACAAATCTATATTTGATAAAGTAATTGAAAGGTATGTGTGTAAGAGGCCAGGTTACAAGTGTGTCTGTGTATTTGACTGTGTGTGTGTGTGTGTGTATGAGAGAGTGAAATTCAGAGAGAGCATGTGAGCGTGCATGTTCGAAGAACAATGTAAACCAGTTCTTTTTAAGGGCTATTGCTGCCCTGGGAGTTCTTTTGTAGTTACTACTCCAGTCCATTTTCGTCTGCTTCAGGCAGGTGTTTTCTCTCAGAATAAAGTTGTTCCCTTGGGCGCAATTGCTCACCATTAGCATATAGAAGAGATGAGATGGGATATACTCCGGCTGAGATCAGCTGCCTGGCTGGATGAAGAACATACTGCTGCACTGGGTTTACAATGAACGTTAACTCCACTGCTTCAGCACAGCTAACCCAAGTACTTTCCACCTTTGATTCGTCTCTTGGGTGTTTGTAATGCAAAGCGAGAGCCAGTTAAATTTTTTACACTGGCTGAATGAATTCGTCTTAAATTATGCAAATTATTCTATCCTGCTGAGACCAGGGTATGCTGGAAACACAACTATGTGTTAATGATGCTTACCATAATTACTGATCAGGTTACCCAGTGGGTTCATGGGCAGGTTGGCAAACTCCAGAACCAGTTTGCTCAATTTACGCTGCCAATAGTGACTTTCACATCACCATCCTCCTGAACTGAACTTCCTCGGAAACCTTAAAAACCTGCCGCATTTGCACCTTAAGCTCAAGGCAGAAAGGTCAGGCTCAGAATTTTTTTAAGATCAAGGAAAAGGTTTATTCATAATAAAAATGTATACAAAGGAAGGAACAGTGCGAATCTTTCACATGCACGGTCAATACATGCAGTAGAGAATGTGAATCGGAATCAGGTCTGTTGTCACTGACTTATATGTCATGACATTTATTGCTTTGCAGCAGCCAAACAGTGCAAAGACAAAAATTACTTTAAGTTACTAAATAAATTAGTAGTTCAGGAAAAGCGACAATGAAATACTGTTTGTGGACTCATGGATTGTTCAGAAATCTGATGGCAGAGGGGAAGAAACTGTTCCTAAGTCGTTGAGTGTGTCTTCAGACTCCTGTATCTCTCTGCAGTTTAAGGAACGCTTAGGTTTCCCTCTTCCCTCCACACTTGTAACAAAAAGAGGGCATATCCCATATGGTGAGTGCCCTTAACGATGGACATTGCCTTCTTGAGACACTGCCTCCCGGAGATGTCCTCTGATGGGGAGGGTTGTGCGTGTAATAGAACTGGCTGCGTCTACAACCCTTCTGCTACTCCGTGTGATACTCTCCATTGGCACCTCTGTGCCAGGCTTTGATGCAACTGGTCAGAATGCTTTCTACCATACAGCTGTAGGAATGTTGCAAGGGTGTTTGTTGACATGCCAAATCTACTCAAATTTCTAATGAAGTGGAACCACTGTTATGTCTTCTTTGTGATGATATCAATGTGTTGGGACCAGAATAAATTCTCTGGGTGTTGACCCTGGGAACTTGAATTTGCTCACACTTTCCACCTTAAGTAGGGTTAACTTATTTTTTAAAACCATAGCACCATTGCCACTTAAGTGTATGAAGGTTTTCCTCATCACACTCAGCTCCTCCATGTGCGGTAGCAGGAGAGGCCTGGACTACTGACCTTCCCCACAGAGTCATTGTACTGGCTGCTCCCTCAGTACGTACTCCTGTAGCCTGGAATGTGCCAGTTGGCATCACTCCCATGTAGACACCTCGCTGTGCTGGAAGACCAACAAGTTTTGGGCAGACCAAAAGGATATTCACTGAGTTAATGACCTTCCAGTGGCACTTAATGCCTGTCTCTATTCATGTCCCTGGGAACTGCTCGTAGATTAGAGAGTCCTTTGTTATGCAGCTGTTTGGGATGAAGTGAGACAAGGAATTTCTCCATCTTTCTCCGTACCCTCAGCAGTCTGCTAACAGAGTAAAGTGTCTCATAACAATATGCTAACCACTATTGCAATGCCAGCCGGTCGATCTATCCCAGAACAGTTCACTTTTAACTGCAGCGAATGAATTATTGTTGGAGGTATTAGAAATTCCTAGCAACACACTCACAAAGTGCTGAAGGAACTCAGCAGGTCAGGCAGCATCTAAGGAAATGAATAGAGGGTCGACGTTTCTGGCCGAGACCCTTCTTCAGGACTGATTTATATATTTTAATCATCACTTTTTGTTACTCTCTCCCAGTCCAGTCTCTTTGTTTGTCCTTCCACGCCTCATTTACTTTTAGTTCACCTAGTTTCTTCCCCTTTTAGTCCAGTATCTTCCTCAAAACCAGGACTCTCAACACCAGCTTCAAGTACAATTACTACCCTTCAACCATCAGGCTCTTGAAGTACAGAGGTTAACTCCACTTATTCTATTTCTGGTGTTCCACAACCAATCATCTCACTTTAAGGACTCTTTACCTTGTTATTTCATGCTCTCATTATTTATTTCTACTTATTTATATTTGCAATTGCAGTTTGTTTTTCTTTGACCATTTACAGTTACTGTTCTATATATTTGTTAAGTATGCCTGCAGTAAAAAGAATCTCAGGACTGTATATGGTGTCATATATGTTCTTTGATAATAAATTTTACTTTGACTTTGACTTTGATTAAGGAGATAGTCTGTAGTTTAAGGAATGCTGAGGTTGCCCTCTTCCCTCCACACTTGTTATCCCTTTCGATTCCTAGCGAGTTATAGCTGTGTTGTGGATAGGTGGGCAGGCTGTGAAATGCCACTCGCCAGCTGGGTCTGGCTCTTGGAGCCAAGAGGGACTGAACCGGATTCGGAGCTTGTGGGATCGGATTGAAGACCGCAGAAGCTGCACACTTGCGTTGCCCCGACACTGACTGTGGGGGCTGTGAACGCCTGCGAGGGTGTACTTGTGCGAGAGTGTGGGTGTGGGCTGGGTGCATGCCCACACAATGGTGTATGAGAGCGTGAGTGCATGTGTAGCTGTGTGCAAGGAAGAGTGTACGAGATGTGAACGTGTGCAACAGTGTACGAGCATGTGAAGGTGTGCAAGTGTGTGCAGGAGTGGAAGTCGTTGGGTCAGCAATGACCTCTGCCCTGAATGCTTTATGCTTTTGATGGTCTTCGACTTTTACGGACTCCAAACGATGTGTGACTAATTGAGGAACTCTGAAAGAGTCAGCACAGGCATGATTGACCAAATGGCCTTCTCTGCATCATGGTGTTCCAAGGTTTGGAATGAAACAGGAACCTTCGTTCACTTTGTATTTGCCATCATGTGTTTCTGATTTGCTTGTCTGAGTGGAGAACGTGATTACTGCTTCCCTGACCTTTGCACCCAAGAAGTTCAGAATCCTGTGGACGAGTTACCCCTGCGAAGGACAAGGCGATGGCTGACAGGAGAGGTGGGAGGGGTGGTCAGTGACAGTTCAAGTTAGGACCTGGGATACTGAGTAAGAGGAAGTCCAATAAATAAATAAGTCATAACCTGCAGCTGGCAGTGAAATACTTCCAGTCATTAACCTTATGCAGCTTCAAATGAGCACAAATCAGATGCACCAGCCTCCCTTCCCCCTACCATCAAGCTAACTTGATTTTTTTACTCAACTTTCCAGATCAGAAAAGTAATTGTTCTTGGATTAGCAGATAAACATCAAGGGATTTGTGTGATATGTTTGCCACAACTTGAAATAAAAAGACGGCTCCTGCTTCAGTTAAAAGAATAATGACTCAGTGGCCTGAAAGACCTTTTTAATTGTATTTCAAAACGCAGACAGGAGGAAATCTGCAGATGCTGGAAATTCAAGCAACACACACAAAAAATGCTGGTGGAATGCAGCAGGCCAGGCAGCATCTATAGGAAGAGGTACAGTTGACGTTTCGGGCCGGGACCCTTCGTCAGGTCTAATTGAAAGAGGAGATAGTAAGAGATTTGAAAGTGGGAGGGGGAGGGGGAGGGGGAGATCTGAAATGATAGGAGAAGACAGGAGGGGAAGGGATGGAGCCAAGAGCTGGAAAGTTGATTGGCAAAGAGGAGACCAGTCTGGAGAAGGGAGAGGATCATGGGACGGGAAGCCTGGGGGGAGAGAGAAGGGGGGAGGGGAGCCCAGAGGGTGGAGAGCAGGCAAGGAGTTAAAGTGAGAGGGACAGAGGGAGAAAAAAGAGAGAGAGAAAAAAAGGGGGGGAAATATATTAAATAAATAAATAAGGGATGGGATGTGAAGGGGAGGAGGGGCACTTAACGGAAGTTAGAGAAGTCAATATTCATGCCATCAGTTTGGAGGCTACCCAGACGGAATATAAGGTGTTTTTCCTCCAACCTGAGTGTGGCTTCATCTTGACAGTAGAGGAGGCCGTGGATAGACATATCAGATTGGGAATGGGACGTGGAATTAAAATGTGTGGCCACTGGGAGATCTTGCTTTATGTCCCTCTCACTATACCTATTGCCTGCTCTCCACCCTCTGGGCTCCCCTCCCCCCTTCTCTCTCTCCCTAGGCTTCCCATTCCATGATCCTCTCATATCCCTTTTGCCAATCAACTTTCCAGCTCTTGGCTCCATCCCTCCCCCTCCTGTCTTCTCTTATCATTTCAGATCTCCCCCTCCCCCTCCCACTTTCAAATCTCTTACTAGCTCTTCCTTCAGTTAGTCCTGACGAAGGGTCCTGGCCTGAAACGTCGACTGTACCTCTTCCTAGAGATGCTGCCTGGCCTGCTGCGTTCACCAGCATTTTTTGTGTGTGTTGCTGTAATTGTATTTCTGAGGGTTATCAGGAAGAGTTGGTGGTATTGAGGTCTGTGGAGGCAGCTCTGTACATCCTATGCTCCATGGTATGTGGGCATTCAACTTGGGCCAGAGGGCCTAGGGTTTGCCTTGCATATCCCTGCAGCAGTGTGGGAGTGCGCCACAGTGGGCTACCTCTCTGCGGAACCATTAAACCACAGCATTGCCTGCTCTCTTCAGTCTATAATCCCTTGGTATAATTTAAATAAATCCGGACATCACCCCAGTGACCTGCTGGTTAATATTCATCTCCCAATAATGTCCCTGAAGGCGACAGCCGCGCGACTGACCACATTGCTGTTTATGGGAGCTCGCTGTGCACAGGTCTGTTGCAATATTTCCTACTTTACAGTGCCTCCTTTATTGGGTGGGAAGGGTTCTGATGTTGTGGAGGATTTTATTTCGTGAGTGTCATTAAGAATGATACAGTCAACTGCAAGTTTTTGACAGGTTCTTATTCAGAGGATAAATAAAAGGAGCCAGTTGCTTTGGGGGCAGTGCAGAGAGGGTTCATCGGGTTGATTACTGGATGAAGAGGTTATTTACAAGCAAAGGTTTGAACACCGGAATCTCATCTGTCCACTTCCCACCGCAGACACTGCCTGACCTGCTGAGTTCCTCCAGAAGTTTGTTTTTTTTTTGGCTCCAGATTACAGCTTCTGCGGTGTCTGGTGTCTCCAAGGTTTGAACAGGCTGTGACATTTCTCATGGAAGCTTAGAAGAGTGAGAGGTGATCTTATTGAAATATATGATATTCTAATGGGGGGGAGGGGTGGTTGATAGGGAGGATGCTGAGAGAAAGTTTCTTTAGAGGTGCTGTCTACAACTAGAGTAAAAGGGTCATTTTCTTAAGATGGAGATGAAAAATTTCTTATCTTGGGAGGGAAAGTTGGAATTCTCTACATTGAAGAGCTGTGGAAGCAGTGCCATTGAATGTTTTCAAGGCAAAGATGGTGGAATTTGATCCGTAGGGGAGACAAGGGTTGGGATGGAATCAAACCTCTCAGATTGGCTGTGATCTCAGTGAATAAGAGAGCAGACTCGGGGGTGGAATTACTCCCATCTTTTCCCCACCAATTTCCAAACTTTGATTTCGTATGTGCTTGAAAGGAATACAAATTCCCCATGGGGACACAGAAACCATGGCACATTCTGAAAGGTTTCTAAGTAGTTCCCACATATCCGTGAACAGAAGAAATATTTGTAAAGCAGTCAAGGAAACTCGATGCCTGAAACTGAACATAAACACTGTGAAATTCTTATTCAGGCAGGCATGTGCCTTGTGTCCCCGTTACTGCACCAACCTTCATTTAGTTAGTGTCCATTAATAATCGTTATTCAGATCCTGTCACACTAATCGAGTAGAAATGATGAAAGTTCATGAAGCCTTGATTGCAGTGAGCAACCAGTGGGGCGCCATGGTGGTGTAGTGGTTAATGCGACGCCATTACAGCTTGGGGTCTCGGAGTTTGGAGTTCAATTCCGGCGTCCTCTGTAAGAAAGTTTGTATGTTCCTCCGGTACTCTGGTTTCCTCCTACAGTCCGAAAATGTACAGCCTCCTTCAGCTACCTTACCTCATCCCCTACCTCACCTGGTTCCACCTACCTTCTGCCGGCCTCCTGTCTCAGAATCAGGTTTATTATCACCGGCATGTGTTGTGAAAGTTGTCAACTTAGCGTAATATAGAAGAAGAAAAAAATTAATAATAATAAAAAAGTAAATCAATTTACAGTATTACATATATCAAATAGATTAAAATCATGCAAAAAGCAGAAATAATGTATATTAAAAAAATGAGGTAGTGTTCACGGGTTCAATGTCCATTTAGGAAACTGATGGCAGAGGGGTAGAAGCTGTTCCTGAATCGCTGAGTGTGTGCCTTCAGGCTTCTGTACTTCCTACCTGATGGTAACCGTGAGAAAAGCGCATGCCCTGGGTGCTGGAGGTCTTTAATAATGGACGCTACCCTTCTGAGACACCGTTCCCTAAAGATGTTCTGGGTACTTTGTAGGCTAGTACCCAAGATGGAGCTGACTAGATTTACAACCTTCTGCAGCTTCTTTTGGTCCTGTGCAGTAACCCCTCCATACCAGACAGTGATGCAGCCTGTCAGAATGCTCTCCATGGTACAACTATAGAAGTTTCTGAGTGTATTTGTTGACATGCCAATCTCTTCAAACTCCTAATAAAGTACAGCCACTGTCTTGCCTTCTTTATGACTATATCAATGTGTTGGGACCAGGTTAGATGCTCAGAGATCTTGACACCCAGGAACTTGAAGCTGCTCACTCTCTCCACTTCTGATCCCTCTATGAGGATTGGTATGTGTTCCTTCGTCTTACCCTTCCTGAAGTCCACAATCAGCTCTTTTGTCTTACTGATGCTGAGTGCCAGGTTGTTGCTGCAGCACCACTCCACTAGTTGGCACATCTCACTCCTGTATGCCCTCTCGTCACCATCTGAGATTCTACCAACAATGGTTGTATTATCAGCAAATTTATAGATGGTATTTGAACTATGCCTAGCCACACATTCATGGGTATAGAGAGAGTAGTACAGTGGGCTAATCACACACCCCTGAGGTGCACCAGTGTTGATCGTCAGTGAGGAGGATATGTTATCACCAATCCACACAGATTGTGGTCTTCCCATTATGAAGTCGAGGATCCAATTGCAGAGAGAGGTACAGAGGCCCAGGTTCTGCATCTTCTCAATCAGGATTGTGGGAGTGATGGTGTTAAATGCTGAGCTATGGTTGATGAACAGCATCCTGACACAGGTGTCACAGCACCCCTCCCTCTCACCTCAGTCTTTACACTCTCTGTCTTGATGCAGGGGTCTCATCCCCTTGCCCTACACAGGAACTGCTTGACCCATGAACTTCCCCAGAAGTTTGTATTTTAGCCATAGAGTTAGAGCAATACGGCATAGAAACTGGCCTTTTGGTGCAACCAGTCCACGGCGACCATGCTGCCCATCGAATCCTGTCCCACTTACTCCAGATTCCTCCATCTAAATTCGGGCTCATCTACCTGCCGAGGTTTGCTTCCTCCCTCATCCCTGGATTTCACTTCTCCTCAATCAACATCACTAAATGACAGCTATTTTGACCTCAAGTACAAGGCCTCAAGAAGGTACAGGAGTTCAGAACCCACGCCATCAGGTTCAGGAACAGCTATTACCCACCCGCCCCCAACCATCGGGCTATTGAACCAGAGGGAATAACTTCACTCAACTTTACTTGCCCCATCACTGAACTGTTCCCATAACCTATGGACTCACTTTCAAGGACTCTTCATCTCATGTTCTTGATATTTATTGTTTACTTATTTATTATTATTTTTCCCAATGTATTTGCACAGTTTGTTGTCTTTTGCACACTGGTTGGGAGCGGTCGTTCATTGATGCTGTTATGGTTATCGGATTTACTGAGTATAGCTGCAAGAAAACTCATCTTAGGGTTGTATATGGTGACATATATTTACTTTGAACTTTGAACAGTATCACGTTGCCTATTGTCGATCTTGTTGTGTAGAAATAGGTTGCTGTCTTCCTGCGTTACAACGGTGCCTACAAACTTCATTGGCTGAGGAGCACCTTGGGACTAGTTGAAGTGATGAAAGCTGCCATAAAAACACAAGGCCCTCCCTCCTTGCTGAATGCATAATGTTGGGCATTGGCAACTGCGAAGCAAGGAATTTCCCAGCGAAATGTTTGCAAATGATCCCAGTGGGACGAAGCTTCAGCACCATTCATTCACTAAATAGAGTGGAATACCTATAATGGATTACATAGTATAGCGAGTAAGGCTACTGGGGCTGCAATTCTGGTGGACCCCTGGTAATCAATCAGGAATGCCAAACTTGCTTTGAATTGAAAGGTTTCCCATTTGGGCTCAGTTTCCAGCCTTTGCACCATCTTGGTTATACGATCTGCTGTTGGCATCAAGCAGAGTCCATGTGGTCTGACACAATGACATTCTGTAATTAGCATTACAGAGGCACGGAGTTAGCTTGACATTACACAGGCCCCAGTTCATTGTTCCTGCCCCAGTCACCGGAGAGCTTAGGTACCTCAGGTGGCCACATGTTTCGCATCAGTCCATGTTATTATTGGACAATGCCTATAGGTTTGGTCCATGCTCACAATCCAGAACAGCCCCTATGGTTTGGATGGGTGATTAATTATCTGACTAATCATTATACTCACTATAATTAGGCTGCCTGTTTCAGAGCATGTGGAATTACTCACTCAGTGACATCCAGTGCTCTCTCGCTGAAGTCATTGTGTGAAGAAGTTGGCCATGGGTCAGATATGTGCCTGTTGAACCATTAGGCAGTCACGATTTCCAGTGTGCTAGTGAAACTGCCCACAAGGTTACCATCTGCTACAGGCTGATGTCAAAACATTATTTTTCGGTGTGCCCTCTGTAATAAGGCTTGTCCTCAGTAATAAGGCTTGCGGATGGAACAGGTCAGTGATGAACCAGTTTCGAGGGACCAAATGGCCTCCAGCAGAATCTTTTTGCCAGGCGTTCCTGTGCACTTGCCAGAAGGAAAGATTTTCACATCCTCATGCGCTTCACCTACACCGAGGAACACCTCTGGCGTATGGGAGAGATGCTGCAGTTATTACCCTCTCACAGTAATGCGGTGAATGAAAAGCTGCCTTGTTTTAGTGTTTGCTCTGTAGATAAGTGTTTGTATTTTGATTAAGGAAAACTCAGGGAACTATTTCCTGTCTGCTGGCTCAACACCATTCCTCTATCAGCACTGCTTTTGATTATCAAACCAAAAATACGGGAGATACCCCAGCAGGTCAGACAACATCTTAAATTGATTTTTCATGACCCAAGAAAGGAAGGCTGGTGCTTTAAGTTTCCCTGTAGTATCAAACCTTTATCTGTCAAACTTCCCACCAAAACAAACGTAACGGAACTCCTGATTTACAGAGGAGGTTGTCGGCTTTGCTCTGGAGAGATTGCCCTCCATGTGACTCTTTATGAGTTTTGATAGCATCCTGGAAAGAGAAACGTGTCTGGTCCCAGCACTCTCAGAAGGTCATTGAAGGGATTGCTATCTCAACAAAATATAACTCATGGGAGAAATATTGAGGGGTGGAGACCAGCATCAAAGCCTTGATAAGCAGGCATGGAAGAACAGTCAGTAGTCCCACTCCTTCTGGGAGGGCTGGGTGACATACCAACTCCAAGGTCATTGGAATTCTCCGGCACTGCAGGAATCTGCAAGCTTTTTGCCTGTTAGCTGAAAATCTGTTTCAAATTCTTGATGAAGAATTATGGCTAAAAGAGCAAGTGGTGGATGATTGAGATTGCTGTGGGGGTTTCTGTGTAGCTTGTCGTGAATCAACTGACTAATCAGTTAACCCTTTACGGCTTCCAAAGCTAAAACAATTCATTGAATGCAAGTTGTTATTATATGACTACTTTATAACACCCCTAGCTGATCTGCATGGGAGATCATCAAACAATATTTGATGTTAAGTTTCAAAAGGAGATATGAAGTGAAGTGTTCGAAGGCGGGAACAAATGTTCTAAGCATTTTTAAAGGAAAAGAGAAAAGTTTTCCTCATACACTGAGTAGCTTTAACAGACAGTCAGAATCCTTTGCCCTGACTGATTCCCAGTCCTGAAATTAACGGATTCACAGGTGACCTTCAAACTTGTGAAAGAAAATGCTGGAACTACTCTATAGGTCAGGCAGCATTGATGCAAACAGAAACAGGATTAACATTTCAGTGGAAGACACCTTTTATTTGGGCGTGTGCGCGATGATATCTTTTTCAAGCCTTTACAAGGCGCGGAGCGAGAGAGAGACCGTGTGGAGCGCCTCTCCTCACACAGACATTTCGCAGTATTTTTCCCTTTTATTTTACGAGGTCGAGTTGCGATCTCGACATTCAACCCGGCGTGGATGGAAAGTGTATTCGAGAGCGGCCCTGACTGGGTTCGAACGTGGGAACCTCTGTTCCAGGGTCCGGCGCTGATGTCATTGCGCCACCAGCCGGCCCCAAAGACATACTTCTAATGACCTAAAATGTTAATTCAGTTTTACCCACAGCAGATGCTGTCTGACTTACTGAGTATTTCCAACAATTTCCTTCAGTCTTTATTTCAGATTTCCTGCATCTGCAGTTTTTATTAAGATGAGCTTGGAAGGTTTGGGTGCCTGGGGAGAGAGCCCCATATGAGCAGTGCCAGGAAGACAGTAACTTTCTCCCTTCAACTGCTTAGTCTCAAAGTACAAGTCAAATCACGTTTAATTGTCATTCAAACCATACATAGATACAACTGAATGAGTCAGTGTTCCTTGGGGGCCAAGATGCAAAAACATACGTACCCATTCAAAAATAGTGAGAAAGAAAACATCCTCATGTAAGAAAGCACATTTTTTAGCCAGAGACCCTGAATGACAAGTTCCATAAATTGATGATTCCGGACAATCCAGTCTGTCATTCCACCGATCGAACACTAGAGGGCAACACCAATGGAGATGCCACTCCCAACCAAGCACCCCACGCTGGCCTCCGGGGTCTCATTACCTGGTCTGCAGCAGCAGGCAAGCCTGTGGCTTGGGGCCTGGGGCCTAATCCTCACCACAACCAAGACTCTGCCTATCTCACCACCAAACAAGGGAAACAGCAGACAGGGTCTTTCAATCGCAAGAGAAATGTCCAAGACAGTCACTCACAGTTTCACTGCATGCCACCTTCATGCACCAACTTTGGTGCCTTCGGGTAGCAGACAACAGCACAGTCTGCACCCAGCTCAGCTCCTTCAAACCCAATGTGGCTCCTCCAATGGCCTGACAAACCTGCACTCTCCTCTGGCGGCCCGACCAGTCTGTACTCTCCTCTTCTCTGAACTGCCAGTCAGCTACTCTGAAGAATGAGTGGCTCACTGATGCAGTAGGCCTTCTGTACCCATAGTTATTGGAGTCCAGTATAATCCAGACATCCCACCTCTCCTGGAAGTTCCGGGAGTCTCCTGCTTATGAATAGTGGCTCCCTGATGCCCACAAATTATATACAATATCACAGAAATCAATTTTTTTGAGAGCGAGGGAAAGCGGGTGAGAGAGAGAGAGAACGCGAGAGCAAGCAAGTGAGAGTGCGAGAGAGAAAGCAAACGAGAGCGCGTGCGAGCAACCACGAGAGAGAGAGAGTGAGCACGAGCGCGCGCCATGGCAGAGTGTTCCAAAAAAAAAGAAAATATAAAACGTACGTCACCCCAGACTACACTAAAGTGTACCCCTGCTTAATAGGGGTCAGAAATAATGACAGTGTTGCTCACTGCACTGTTTGCAACAGTGACTCTTCTATTGCCTATGGTGGGTTAAGACTGTAAGAGACATGTTGAGGTGAGTTTAACAGGTGTCATTCATTCATTAGCATAGCTAACGTTATTTAAACTAGCTGGCTAGCTGCTAAGGAGCTACTCTATTGCAGACATCCCACCTCTCCTGGCAGTCTCCCGCAAATTGATGGTGCTACCTCCCTGAAATCCGTTTTTGCAGGGTGGGATGTCTGATAATCTTATGATCATAACATATTTAACAAAGAAAAGAGCACCTTTGGTTGAGTGGCTGCTGTGTGTACATGTACTGCCATGTTACTGGAAGGATTTCAGATAAATTACTCTACCCTCTGCTAAATCAGTTAAATCAGCAGCTTCATTTACAAATGCAACTTGCAAACCTGACTTTTGGCAAAAACCATAGCCTGAATTATTCCAATAGATTTAATGAGATAAAGTGGCTTAGAAAGTTCACATCAACAAGTGTTATCAAAATAACTTTGAGACAGGACCTAGAAGGAAATATTTGGAGCGATGACCCCAAAAGAAGTAAGAGCTGGTGGCTTTAACCAGTAAAGAGAGGTGGTGGTTGTTGGGAAAGTGACTGCAGAGCTCAGAGCCCAAACAGCTATGTGGTGCAGAGATCAAAACTGGGACGATCAGGAGGCTGGAACTGGAGGAGCCAAGTATTCTTGTAGGACTGTAGAACGTCAGAACAAGAGGGAATTAGGCAGGATCTAGCAGATGTTGATTGGGTAAGCTTGTTGGAAGGGCATGAAATGAATAGCAAGGGGAAGGCTTTTAAGGGCTTGATATCAACAGTCCAGGAGCAGCCTGTTGCTGTTAGGGTGAAGGGTAAACCTGGCAAGTTTAGGGAACTGTGGCTGATGAGAGATATCAGAAACATAGAAAACTTACAGCACGATACAGGCCCTTCGGCCCACAAAGCTGTGCTGAACATGTCCCTACCTTAGAACTACCTAGGCTTTACCCATAACCCTCTATTTTTCTAAGCTCCATGTATCCATCCAGGAGTCACTTAAAAGACCCTATCGTTTCCACCTCCACCACCGCCACCAGCAGCCCATTCCATGCACTCACCACTCTCTGCATAAAAAACTTAACTCTGACACCTCCTCTGTATCTGCTTCCAAGCACCTTAAAACCCTGCCCTCTCGTGCTAGTCATTTCAGCCCTGGGAAAAGCATCTGACTATCCACACGATCAATGCCTCTCACCATCTTGTTCACCTCTGTCAGGTCACCTCTCATCCTCCGTTGCTCCAAGGGGAAAAGACCGAGTTCACTCAACCTATTCTCATACAGCATGAGACTCTTCTAAAGAAAGTGAAGGAAGCATTTATTGGATTTAGATTGTCAAGGATGAGTGAATCCCTTGATGACTATAAGAGGCAAATCAGAAGAGCAAAGAGAATATGTGAGATGGTTCTGGTAGGTAATGTTAGGGAAACTCCCAAGAGCCTCTATAGCTATGTCAAGAGTAAAAGGTGGCCAGGGAGAGAGTAGATCCTCCTAGGGATCAGCAGGTTTGTGTAGGTTTTGAACCGCTGTAGATGGGTGGAATTTTTAATGAAATTTTACCACAGTGTTAACAGAGGAGAAAAACATTGTTGCTCATAAGTGGAATTTTTTAGGAGAACATTCCATTACCATGGAGGAGATTTACAGAACATTTGAATGCAACCTCAGACTTTGTGGGAGGTTAGAGAAAAAATTGTGGAAGTCCTTGAAGAGTTGTTAGCTTCATGTCAGCTGCTAATGAAATTCATGAGGAGAGGAAGGAGGCTAATGTTGTCCTGGTGTTTAAGAAGGGTAGCAAGGACAAGCCAGGGAACTACAGGGTAGTTAGCCTGACAACAGTAGTGGGAAAGTTACAGGAGGGAATTCCGAGGGGCCGATCTACCAATATTTGGGTAGACAATGCCTGAATGGGAGCAGTCAGCATGGCTTTGTACATGGAAAATTATGCTTAACAAAACATTTAGAGTTTTTAAATGAGGGCAGAGCAGTAGATGTTGTCTATTTTGACCTTAGCAAGGATTTCAACAAGGTCCTGCATGATTGGTTATTTTGGAAGATTAGGTCCATGTTGAATCCAGAGAGAGCTGGTTCGGTGAATTCAAAATTGGCTCAGAGGTAAGATGTGGGGGGTAGTGGTTGAAGGTTGATTTTTAGGAATGGAGGCTGGTGACAAGAGATGTGCTGCAGGGGTTGGTGTTGAGGCACTATATATACAATATAAATATTTGGACATGAAGGGAAACAGAGAGAAGGTAGAGGGAAAATGAATCAGCCATGATAAAATAGTGGAGCAGACTCAATGGGTCAAATCACCAAATTCTACTCCTCTGTCTTATGGTCTTGTAAAGGCTTTATCGGTAAGTTTGAGGGTGACACGAAATCAGGAGATTTTGTTGATAGTGAAGAAGGGTATCATAGATATAGGGGGATCTTGCTCAGTTCGGGACGTGGGCTGAGGAGTGGCAAATGGATTTCAATATAGATAAGTGTGAGGTGCTGCGTTTGGAAAGGTCAAGCCCAATGCTAGGGCACTAGGTAGTGTAATGGGACCAACGAGACTAGCAGCACAAGTGAATAGTTTGTTGAAAGTGGCTGTACACAAGGTAGTGCAAAAGGCATTTAGCTTCAGTCAGCGCATCGAGTATAGGCATTGGGTCACTTTGTTGCAGTCACTGGTGAGCTCATACTTGAGCTAAGAAGTTTGGAAGATGCTAGAAGTCTGGAGCAACCCACGTAAAATGCTGGAGGCGCTCTGCAGGTTAGGCGGCTGAGACCCTTCATGAAGCATTTTGTCCGTGTTGGAGTACTGTCTGTAGTTTTGATCACCCTGTTATTGGAAAAAATATGGTTAAACTGGAAAGGGTGCAGAACAGGTTTCTGAGGACCTTGCCAAGGCTAGAGGGCTGGCCTTGAAGTTTAAAAGAATGAGGGTTATAAAATCAGGAGGGGCTGAGATAAGGTGGATGGAAGCAGTCTTTTCCCCATTGTTGATGAGTCCAAAACTAGGCGGTGTAGATCAAGGGTGAGCAGGAAAAGATTTAAAGGTGACCTGGGGGGAAAAACTTTTTTACATGGAGGCTGCTGAGTATGTGGAACGAGCTGCCAGAGGAAGTGGTTGAGGCAGGTATAGTAGTAGCATTTAAGAAACACTTGGATAGGCAAATGCATGGCTGGGGCTCAGAGGGACATTAGGATTAGATGGGTGGACATGGGCTTGGCTGAGCCAAAGGTCCCGTATCTCTGCTGTATTATGTTCCATGATGTTAAATAATTCAGCCTTAGAAAGAGATGTGGACAAATGGGGTTAGTGTAAATGGGCAACAGTGTTAGCATGGGTATGAAAACTGAAGAACCGGTTTCTGTGTTGTATAACTCCATAACCAACTAATCCTATACGTCCTCTGAAGGTGATGCACAGTTCCCATCATTGCACTTTAATTGTCTACCTGCACTGCGCTTTCTCTGTAATTACAACACAGTATTCTGCATTCTGTTTCCTTGTTTCCCTTTTGTACTACCTCCACATTCTATGTATGAAATGATCTGTCTGGGTGGTATGCAAATTAAATCTCTTCACTGTAACTTGGTGCATGTGACTCTAATGAACCAATGACCAATTAGCAGTAGGAAGCTGTTCAGTCCCTTAAGTTGCTTACACCATCCGATGACACCTTGACTGATTGGTACTTTCACTCCATTCGTCTGTCCTGGGTCCATCCCTTAAAGTTGTAACTTATCAAAATGCTGCCAGAGTCAGTGTTGAAATATCCTTTTGAGCTCCAGCAGCACGTTCCTCATTGGGACAAGTGCTCCACACGTTCCTCATCCTGAGCACACTTGGATCTTCTGGACATCAGCTCTGAGCTACCTGCTGCCAGGGTGTACTTTTGCCACATGGTCAGCTTGTTTTACTTGAGATTACAGAGGAAGGATGGTGTTAACGAATGGCTCTCATGGCCAGCAAAGTGATAATGAGCAGATCACTGCAGATTAAACATTGGGAAGGGCCTGAGGGAGAGTACCCAGCACTTCCAGCAGATCTGGCAGGTCTTCTGTGCCCGTCCAGAGAGGGCAGTCAGGACCTCAGCTTCAAAACTTGACGCCTTTGACAGCTCAGCACAGCACTCAAATGTCAGTCTGGATTCTTGTGCTTAGTCTCGGGGGACAAGGTCAGAATTCTCGTTTGCCTCTTTCAATACCGGATATGTTCTGTAACTGGTGGTGATAGGTTTGCCCCTGGAGGCTGGGCTCTTTGCAGTTGTTCAGACTTCCGTACAATGCCACTTTTTTTCTGGAGTATTCAGTTTCTTGTTAGCACAGGAGGTGGTCGCCTAGCCAATGAGTCCAAGAAGCTCCCGCTGGTACAATCCATCCCAATCCGTTCCAGGAAGCCCTGCAACTTACTTCAGGCCATCTGCGTTGAATTTTCTTAGTGTTTGGGCCGGAGCCAGGACTGGACGTGTTCCAGTCACAAGGTTGGGGTCCCAGTGGCTGCACCTTTTGTGGCTGAGTTGTAAATTGGTGGGAATTGTCATGGATCACAGCAGCAAAGTGGTAGGCTCTTCATTAACACTTTCAGTCAGTCTTTAAGGACAGGGCTAAATCACAGGAATAATCCAGCCATAAACAGCAAGCAAGGGCTTGGTGTCGTGAAAGATAGATGTATTATCTCCAGCAAAGGGACTGTTCTGCCCAACAGCTCTGTGCTGGCAGGCTATCTCAGCTTCTTTTACATCTCTCCCCACCACAATATCCTTCTCTTCCACTTGCCCTTCTGCTTTTCGTGCTTCCTCCTAAACCCTTTCCTGGCAATATAAACTTGAGGGAGATGTTGGGGGAAAGGAAGTTCACGGATACAGAATACAACAACATGACTCCAGGGATGAGAGACTTTGGCTTCATGTTGGACTGGAGAAGTTCTGGTTGATGTCCCTGGAAGTGATGGAAATATTTTAAAATCCTGAAGGGAGCAGAATACCTTGAGAGATGCTCTCCAGATCAGGCCGCATCTGTGGAGAGGGAAACAGAGTGATTTGAAACTTTTCATCAGAAAGGCTGCAAATTCTGATATGATCCATGACAGTGCGTGCGCTCTCTCTGTCTCTCTCTCTTTCTCGCTCTCTCTCTCTCTCTCTTTCTCTCTCTCCCCCCTCTCCCCCCTCACCTTCACTCTCTCTTCCCTCTCCCCTCACCTCTTCTATCTCCCCTCCACCTCTCTCCCTACAGATATGGTCCAACCTGATAAGTCTCTTCGGCATTGTTGGTATTTGTTTCAGATTTCCAGCACCTGCAGAATTTTGCAGAAACCATCCCATTGGTGGATGGGCTGAGAATGCGAGCACCAAGGGGCTGCCTAAAGAACCAAATCCAATATGAGGAAGGTTGTTTTACCCAGCAAATGGCTGGGATGAGGAACAGACTGCTAGTGGGAGCACTGTGGCAGATCCAATCACGGTGGGCAAAAGGGAGTTAGTTAGAGTCTGTAATGGAAGGATCCTGGGGGATAGGGTGGGGAGTGGGACTCCTGTATTGAACAGACAAGAGTGGAACGGATGGGTTGAATCTTTACCCATTATGAATCTGTTCTATTATTTGTCTCAGCTGCTCCTTGGGGGATTGATCCCACATTCTGACAGTGCTTGGGGAGAGATTCTAGACACTGATTTTTCTGGAAGACAGAGCCAAAATGTGGAGTGAAGGGGTGAATGGCTTCAGTGGGCTACCCCTGCCGGGGGTGACAGGACCAACTAAGAGCTAGCATCATCGCCATTTACCAGAGGCAACCTTTGCCCCACAATGTTTAAACCTAACACTGAACTGGCAGATGAAGACTACGTTCTGAACAAGGCAGGTCAACATGGAGTCAACACGTCAACACTTGGTGGAATCACAGTACTTGGAAACTAGTAAAATGAAAGCAGATTTAATTAAAGAGTGTTGTTCATCTACAGACAATTCCCCCGGATTCCACACAGCTCAAGACCGCACCACTTAGTCCATTGTCTCTGTGCTGGCTCTTTGAAATACATCTCCAGTTCTCTCTCTCCCTGTCCCCATCGCCTTACACATTGGGGATGGCAAAAGAAGCAGAAGTGATATTAGGATATTTTGAATCTTTCCTGCTGCCCTCTCACACACTGTGTAGCAGGTCACAATAAGCTGCCAAGTGCAGAAGTTTACACCAGCTCTGCTCAAGGTCTTTGCTGTTTTCTGTGTCCTGTGGTTACCAGTTCTCTTGCTACTGGAGAAAGGTTTTCCCTAGTTACTCTATCAAAATTCCTTCTAATGTGAGAACTTCTATCAAATGTCTTATAGTATCATTCCAGTAAACCCTGGAGTGCGGGGCCAGGAAATGTACAATGATCCAAGTTGAGTCCAAAGCCAATGACTCATTATGGTTTAGCAAGAGGTTTTTGTTTTTTTGCACAGAGTGCCTCTTTCTATGAAGCCCAGTTTCTGGTATGCTCCATGGCTGACTTACCAGATCCTTTGAAAGATGTATCACCTCTTCAAGAAAGGTCACCAATCCTCAGTACAAAGGAAAGAACTAAATGCAAAGCGTGTATCTTGTAACAAGATTGCTCCAACAGCAGATCTAAATGTGAAGTTTTGCAAGTTAGTTGAGATCTAGATCAGCTGAATTGTGTTTCAGGTCTAAATTTCTGTGTGTCCGATTGTCAAATTAAAAAGAAATACTAACAGCAAAAAGCCCCAAATGGTCAAGTTTAAGTAAACATTAGCTAGACAAAATACAGACTGTGCCATTGTGGGTAGATTGCTACCATGTGATCAGGATGTCTTTGCAAACATTTTAACAGAGTTTGGTAGCTTGATGTTGAGCAAGGGTGTGAAACCTTACACTCCATTTTATTGATGGAAGAGAAGAAATATTGTTTGCTTAATGCGCCCTTTACATTGGCTATAGGCTGCTGAAGAGCCGGTGGAATTGGCTTATACAAACAAATTATATTTATAGGCTGTCTAGAGTGGATTACAACAGAGCCGTGTGTGTATTACCGTTAGCGATCTGGGATGCTGGAGTAGTTGGCTTGGTAACTTTTGTCAACCACATAAAAAAATGTTGGTTTTTTCATGTGAACAGATGGAGTTTTTTTTTTCTGTGACTGTTTCTGCCAGCATTAATGTTTCTGCATTCATGAGCATTATCTCAGCCTCTCATAAATTGAACATATTTACGACTGCATTGGGTCCGTGTCAAACACAAGGGATCTGAAAACATAACAGAGTCCATTTATCAAGACTGTTAATGCCCAGCTATCAAACGGTCACCATAGAAGCTGGTTGAGGCGGACGACCTACTGGGGGGAGCTGCAGCAACTGGGTCTCTGGTACGGAGTCTGGTTCAGAAAGGAAGGGAATGGGGCAGAGAGACCTACAGTAGTGATAGGGGATTCCATAGTTGGAGGAGTAGACACGAGATTCTGCCATTGTGACAGAGGCACCCGGATAAGTTGCCCTGCAGAGGGCAGGGCTGCCGATTTTTGGATCCTCGGGATCTCTCTGGGGAAGATATGACCTGTAAAAAGGGATGAGTCACACCTGAACCTGGGCGGAGCAATATCTTTATGGGCAGGTTTGCTAGAGCTGTTGTGGAGGGTTTAAAATAATTTGTCAGAGAATGGGAACTGGGGCGATAGGTCTGAGGATGGGATGGTTGGTGTACAAGCAGAGGCCGTGTGTAGTGAGACTGTCAGGAAGGACAGGCAGATGACAGGCAAAATTGCAGTCAGTGGGATACATTGCAGTGTAACATGGGGACAAAATTGAAAAGGTGATGAATACAGGACTGAGGGTGTTATATTTGAATGCATGTAATGGACAGAATAAGGTAGATGATCTTGTAGTGTAGTTTGAGACTGGCAGATATGACCTTGTGGGCATCAAGAGAGTCGTGGCTGAAAGAAGATTATGGTTGAAAGGATTCACATGGTATTGGAAGGTAGGCAGATAGGCAGAGGGAGTGGAATGGTTCTGTTGGCAAAATTGATATCAAATCCTTAGAAAGAGATGACGTAGGATCGGAAGATATAGAATCCTTGTGGGTAGAGTAAAAGTAAATGCAAGGGTAAAAACGCTATCATGAGAGTTATGTTCAGACCTCTGAACAGTAGCCAGAATATGGGATACAAATTGCAACAGGAGATAGTAAAGGCATGTCAAAAAAGCAATATTACAATAGTTATGGGGATTTCAATATGCAGGCATTTTGAAAAAATTAAGTTTGTACTAGATCCCAAGAAAAAGCATTTGTAGAATGCCTATGAGATAGTTTTTTTAGAGAGGATGTGGTTGAACCCACTAGTGGATCAGCTACTCTGAATTGGGTGTTGAAATGAACCAGATTTGATTAGGGAGCTTAAGATTAAAGAACCCGTAGGAGACAGTGATCGTAATATGATAGAATTCACCCTGCAATTTGAGAGGAAGAAGCTAAAGTCTGATGTATCAGTATTACAGTGGAGGGAAGAGAATTATAGAGGCATGAGAAAGGAGCTGGTCAAAGTTGATTGGAAGGGGACACTAGCAGGGATGATGGCAGAGCAGCAATGGCTGGAGTTTCTTAGAGAATCCAGAAGACACAGGATAGATACATTCCAAAAAAGAAGTATTCTAAAGGCAAGATGACAGTACCATGGCTGAGAAAGGAAGCCAAATCCAACATAAAAGTGAAAGAGAGGGCATATAATAGACCAAAAGTTAGTGGCAGTTAGAAAATAAGGAAACTTTTAGAGACTAACAGACAGGCAAAGGAAAAACCATAAGGAAGGAAAAGATTAAATATGAAGGTAGGCTAGAAAATAATATGAAAGGGTATACCAAAAGATATGTAAAGAGTAAAAGAGGCAAGAACAGATACCGGATGACTGGAGAGGTAGTAATGGGGGACAAGGAAATAGTGGACGAACAGAATACATATCCTGCACCCATCTTCATTATGGAAGACACTAACATTATGCCGGAGGTTCAAGAGTGTCAGGGGGCAGAAGTGAGTGCAGTTGCTATAACTTGCTGGAAGGTGGTTGAGAAGCTGAAAGGTATGATGTTAGATAAGTCACCTGGACTAGATAGCCTGCACCCTAGGGTTCTGAAAGGGGTAGCTGTAGAGATTGTGGCGGCCTTAGTAGTGATCTTTCAAGAATCATTAGATTCTGGCCTGGTTCTGGAGGATTAGAAAACTGCAGGTGCCACTCCTCTCTTTAAGAAGTGATAGAGGTAGAAGAAAAGAAAATATAGGACAGTTAGCCTGACCTCTGTGGTTGTCAAGATGTTGGAATCAATTAAGGATGAGTCTCTTGCTACTTGGAGGCATATGATAAAATAGGCCAAAGTCAGCATGGTTTCCTTAAGGGAAACCTTGCAACCAATCTGTTGGAATTATTTAAGGATAGACAAACAGGATAGACAAAGGAGAATTGGTGGATGTTGTGTACTTGGATTTTCAGAAGGCTTTTGACAAGGTGTCACACATGAGGGCTGCTTAATAAGATAAGAGCACATGATATTACAGGAAATATACTAGAATGGATGGAAGATTGCATGATTGGCAGGAGGCAAAGAGTGGGAATAAAGTGATTAGTGGTGTTCTACGGGAGTCAGTTTTGGGACTGCTTTTTATGTTATATGTCAATGATTTGGATGACAGAATTGATGGCTTTGTGGCCGAGTTTGCAGGTGATACAAAGAAAGGTGGAGAGGCAGGTAGTGTTGAGGAGGCAGGGAGGCTGCAGAAGGACGTAGACAGATTAGGAGAATGGGCAAAGAAGTGGCAGATGAAATACAGTTTCAGGAAATGTATGGTCATGCACTTTGGTAGAAGAAGTAAAAGAGTGGACTCTTTTCCTAAACAGCGAGAAAATTCAAAAATCCAAGGTGCAAAGCAGCTCAAGAGTCTTCATGCAGGATTCCCTAAAGGTTAGCTTGCAGGTGGAGTTAGTGGTGGGAAGACAAATGCAATGTTAGCACTCATTTTGATAGGACTAGAATATAATATTGAGGCTTTTTAAGATACTGGTGAGCATTGTGAGCAGTTTTGGGCTCTTTATTTAAGAAAGGATGTGTTGGCATTGGAGAGGGTTCAGAGGAGGTTCACAAGAATGATTCCAAGAATTAAAGTGTTATTGTATGAGAAGCATTTGATGGCTTAATCCCTGTACTCACAAGAATTTAGAAGAATGAGGGGGGAGCTCATTGAAACCCATCTAATGTTGAAAGGCCTAGATAGGGTGGATGTGGAGAGGATGTTTTCTATAATGGGTGAGTCTAGGACCAACAGGCATTGCCTCAGAGTAGAGGAACAACCATTTAGAATGGAGATGCGGAGGATTTTCTTTAGGTAGAGGGTGGTGAATCTGTAGAATTCAATGCCACAGGCAGCTGTGGAGGCCAGGTCACTGGGTATGTTTAAGAAGGAAGCTGATAGGTTCTTGATTCATCAGGGCATGAAAGGTTATGGAGAGAAGGCAGGAATATGGATCAGCAGCGATGAAATCATGGAGCAGTTTCGCTGGGCTGATGGTCTTATGGCTGGCATCTCTCTCTCTCTCTCTCTGTTGATGTGTGGAGTTGCCATTAATCTCATGTTATGAACTACCCATTATGTGATAATGTGCTGAAATTTTCAGAGCAAAATAAGGCAGCAGAAATCTTTACTGAATTAACTATATGATTTTTCACTCTGCTGAAATCTGCCCATTTAATAAGAACTTACATTTTTGTGGCACTTTTACCAATGTCCCTAAGTTCTTTAGACCCGGTTTGTAATGTAGGGATGATGTGGCACAAGCAACATTATAAGTAGATGCGTGGGGGTCTGATGTTCTTCTACACCCACAAGGAGCTCTACCACAAGAAAGCAGCTTTCATCATCAAGGACCCCCAACACCCAGGCCATGCTCTCTTCTCACTGCTGCAAGTGGGAAAGAGGTGCAGGAGCCTCAGGACCCACAGCACCATGGTTAGGAACAGATATTATCCTCAACCATCAGGCTTCTGAAATGACATGAGTAACTTCACCCACCTCAACTCTAAACTGATTCCACAATCTATGGACTCACTTTCAAGGACTCTTTAGTATTATTTATTTATTTATTTATTATTTGCATGCTTTTCTTCTTTTGCAGAGTGGGTGTTTGTCAGTCTTTCATTGTTTCTATTGTACTTCTCTGTTCTACTGTGAATGCCCGCAAGAAAAGTGATTCTCAGGGTAGTATATGGAGACATATACAGTAAGTACTTTGGTAATAAATATACTTTGAACTTTGAATTTTTGATGTAGCTACAGATTGGGAAATACTTACTGCTTCTTCTCAGTATCAATCCCATCGATAAACTGGTTTATTGACAGTTTTAATGTTCTGTATGAAGAATGGTGTTTCTCTCAGTATAGCACGCAGAATCAGAGTTACATTTACTATCACTGGCATAATGTATGTTGTGAAATTTGTTGTTTTGCAGCAGCAATACATTGCAATACATAATAATAAAAAACTATCATTATAATATACATATAAATTAAGTAAGAAATGCAAAAAGAGAGGAAAAATAGTGAGGTAGTGTTCATGGGTTCATTGTTCACTCAGAAATCTGATGGTGCAGGAGAAGAAGCTGTTCCTGAAGTGTTGAGCGTGGGTCTTCAGGCTCCCGTGCCTCCTCCCTGTGGTAGCGATGAGACGAGGGCCTGTCCTGGGTGATGGGGGCCCTGAATGGTGGATGTTGCCTTTTTGAGGCATCGCCTTTTGAAGGTGTCCTGGATGCTGGTGCTCATGATGCAGTTGACTGAGCTTGCGACTTTCTGCAGCTTCTTCCGATCCTGTGCATCTCCATACCAGACAGTGATGCGGCCAGCTAGAAAGCTCCCACGGTGCATCTGTAGAAATCTGTGAGTGACTTACCAAACTCCTAATGAAATAAAGCGCTGTCATACCTTCTTGTAAATGCATCGATATGTTGGGCCCTGGCTAGATACTCAAAGATGTTGACAGCCAGGAACTTGAAACTATTCACTCAATCAACTGTTGATCTCTTCATGTGTGTTCCCTTGATCTCCCCTTCCTGAAGTCTACAATCAACTCCTCGGTCTTCCTGACATTGAGTGCAAGATAACTGTTGCACCACCACTCAACCAGCTTATCTGTCTCACTCCTGTATGCCTCCTCTTGATCCTCTGAAATTCTGCCAACAACAGTGTTGTCAGAAAATGATGGTGTTTGAGCTGTGCCTAGCCACACAGTCTTGAGTGTGGAGAGAGGAGAGCAGTCGGCTAAGCACGCATCCTTGAGGTGCGCCAGTATTGATCGTCAGGGAGGAGGAGATGTTATTTCCGATCCTCCCTCAAAACCATGCTGGAGGGTCAACCCGGATTGTAAAATCCGTTGTGGATGAAGTGGTGTGTGATGTTCTGTCCAGGGAAGGTAAAAGCCTTTCATTTCCTAACCCTGGTTTTTGGCCGGTGTACTTTGCTCCATGGATAAGGGCTTGGCTTTGCACCCAGTGCACTCAGGATGGGGATTCACATGAGGTCCAGACACCTCTGGTGACAATGCCTTTTTTTGCTGAATGTTTTGAGTTTAGAGTGACAGCTTGGTTTAGAATCATGCCTGGATCCTGATATTGATCATTTATAATGGTTATTTCCAAGAGCTAGAACAGGGAGGACATGGCAGGATGCTGATGTGCACTCCCTCTCTCTCTTTCACCCAAATACACACACACTCACACACACAATCACCCGAGCTGGTTTGAGGCAAAGCATATTTCATTGAACCAATGGGCTGATGTGCAGAGTGGAAGGAAGCAGACCATTTTCTTGCAGGCAGTTCCTGAAAGCCATGTCCAAATATCAAGCTGCCGAGGATTCCAGAAACACTGAAAAGCAAAGGATTTACTTCACAAGTACGAAGTTGGGCTGAGACTAGCTGAGCTGTGGATCAGTTGGATTGATTTAGAGTTCAGACTCCAAGCCAGATATAGAGAGCGGAAATTTAGGAGACAATTTGTCTGAATCCAAAATCAGCAGAGGGAAGGAGCCAAAAAATCAGCATCCCCAGCCTTATTGTCCCACACTCCTGGGTCCTTGGCCATAATTGTCCTGTATCTGGAGGTATCTGTGCATGGGTCTTGTACTGCTGATACATTAACCAAGAGCGTCCAAACAAGGTTGTGCGCTTAATTTGCAGTCCCTACAAATATACCACAATGACCAAATTTCAGAGTACACTGTCCACACTGGTGAAATCAAGAAATTTTATTACCTGATCATCTGCTTACAAACAGCCCACCCCAGTATCAACAACAGTATCAACCTGACACATCCATCCTCACACCCTATTGGTGACCTGACCTATCCATTCTCCTGCCGGTCTCACTAATTAGAAAATGTGCCACCTTTTCATTATGTGATTGGTACATCTTTTAGTCAATTTTCTCTTTATTGCATCTTTAATCGCTTTATAAATAATAATTAACAAAAATGGAAAGTCATTTTGTTAATGCTCTGTGGTGCTACACATAAACACTGGAGGAACTCAGTGGGTCAGGCAGCTTCTATGGAGAGGAGAAAGCTGTTGATGTTTCAGGCCGAAAGATCAGGATGAAAGGTCTCAGAGCGAAACATTGGCTGTTTATTTCCCTTCATAGATGTTGCCTGATCTGCTCAGTTCCTCCACCATTTTACCCTGGATCTCCAGCATCTGCAGAATCTCTTGTGTTGTTAATGCTCTGATATTTCTTCTTGGATGATCGAGGGAGGGGTGAGCCAGTGTTTCCTGTAAATAGTATTTACTGCTTTGCCATACCTTGCCAATTGTAACTATTTTGCTGAGGGCGAGTGTTTTTTTTATCAGCACCAGGAATGTTCAGTACACTGATAATAAATAATATTTAGTACACTGCCTTACACCTGTGACACATGGTAAGAGCTCTTATTTTTGCACTGACCAGCATTAAGACAGAAAAGGATGTGAACTCAGTAAGTGACAAATATCCAAGGAATAAACCAGGACAGGATGTGACTTGGTTTTCCCAATTGGTGAAAGTGAACACATTGGCTCAAAAGGACATCAGTTGTTTGAATAAAAGAAGCTTCTTCTATTTAGGTAGCTCCGAGTCCAAGTCAGAAAGCACCTTTACAAGAATTGGCAGCTCACTATCAGACAGAGGTGATGCTTGGACATTGTCTGCTCATTGTGCCATGAACACTGGCTGGGGCATCAAAGGAAGCTCCTCTGCACTTTAACAGAATAGTTGTGGGATCTTTTATGTCCAGTTGACACTGCTTATGGTCGGGTCCAGTTTAAAGCAGCAGGCCAGGAAGCATCTGTAGGAAGAAGTACAGTCGACGTTTTGGGCCGAGAACCTTCGTCAGGACTCAGCCAGAAATGTTGACTGTACCTCTTCCTAGAGATGCTACCTGGCCTGCCGCGTTCACCAGCAACTTTTATCTGAGTTGCTTGAAATTTCAGCAACTGCAGATTTCCTTGTGTGTTCCAGTTTAAAGTTTAGCAAGAAATGGCCATGGTCCCATCTGTCCAGTTTGAATCTCCCTGCCCAGTTCAGAGGGCAGGATTGAGGTAACCAAGTGAATTTACTCTTTGTTAGGCATCCATCTCCTTGCCCTTGGCATGCAATGCTCCTGAACTAAAGCATAACATATGAAAAGACTGGATTATGATTATCTGGACTAAGGGTTCTGCTTTGTAGCTGTCTGTGTCATTACAACATAAGTCAGTCTGAAAGCGACCCTCCCTGCCTCCCAGAGAAAGAAAAGAAAACAGAATTTTAGATCAATTTCCATTCATCAACCCAGATATTATTCATTCTTTTATGCTTTCAGTGATCTGTGAAGTTGCCGTCAGTACCAGTAACAAATATTTGGAGTAGGAAATGATTTGTGATGATCGATTTTTAGAAGTCTAAAAGGATTAAATATTCAGCAGATGGATGGGTTAAGTAAAGATTGGAGCCTGTGGATAAAGATAAAACATGTTTGAAAAACAAACTAAGACCACCAAATCGGGATCACCAAATGTCATCTTTCCATTGTGGGATCTGTGTTGTTGTTGGAGAGGTTGCATTTGTGGGTTAACTTCCTTAATCATCTTTAGCAGTTAAGATGAAATGGTCAACACATGCTATTTGAGCTGGTAGACAGTTTTGGACCCACACTAGTAGCTCATTTAGCAATTAGATTCATAGAGAGATATAGCACAGAAACAAGCTCCTCAGCCCACCGAGTCTGCATTGACTGACACTCTCCATTTATACCAATCATACCCTAATTCATTTTATTCTCCCCACATTCCCAAGAACTCCCACTCCAGAATCTGTCGCTCACCAACACCCTGCAGACAATCTATAATTGCCAATTAACCTACTCATTGCTGGGATGCGGGAGGAAACCTGAGCCCCCAGAGGAAACCCACATGGTCACAAACTCCACACGTTCAGGACTGGTTGTCAGGTTTGAACCCGGGTCTCTGGATGTATGAGGCAGCAGCTCTGCAAGATGCATCATTCAGGCTCAGAAAAGAGCCAGCAACCAGGAGCTATTAAAGGGCTATGGAGTCAACACCGAGATGGTCTGGACTTTTTGTCTCAGAATAAGAGAATAGGGCTCAAGCCTGCCTCTGTTAATTTGAACATGATTTAAAGCTGATTTGAGGAGTGCATAGACTGTCTTAGGTGCTGCTTTTTTTTTGGTCTGTAATTTAAGGCTCATTTTGCTTTTCCAGGTACATTTAAAAAGATCCATGATTTACAGTATATATGTAGTATACTGTATATGTTCCTGTAAAATAAATCTCAAATCATTCTACCTGGTCTCCTGTCCTATATTTACCTAATTAAATTCACAGGAAAACAGATACAGTAATCAGTTTTTTAATATATTATTGCCATTTTTGGGGTCTTGCACTGTGTAATTTGGCTGTCTCACTTCCTG
The DNA here is from genome assembly GCF_963921235.1 of Mobula hypostoma. Lineage (NCBI taxonomy): Eukaryota > Metazoa > Chordata > Chondrichthyes > Myliobatiformes > Myliobatidae > Mobula > Mobula hypostoma. Next base: position 137,906,350 of record NC_086097.1, read on the forward strand.
CACCAACTAACTTGCAGAAATGTTCAAAGACATTTTCAATCTCTCATTGCTACAGTCAGAGGTTCCCCACCTGCTTCAAAAGGGCAACAATTACACCAATGCCCAAGAAGAGCAGCGTGAGCTGCCTCAACGACTGTCGTCCAGTAGCACTCACATCTACAGTGATGAAATACTTTGAGAGGTTGGTTATGGCTAGAATCAACTCCTGTCTTAGGAAGGACCTGGACTATTGCAATTTGCCTATCACGACAATAGGTCTACAGCAGATGCTATCCCTTACGCTCTCCATGTGGCCTTGGATCACCTGGACAATACAAGTACCTATATCAGGATAAGACCATAAAACCATAAGCTACAGGGGCAGAAGTAGGCCATTCAGCCCATCGAGTCTGCTCTGCCATTCAATCAAGGGCTGATCCAATTCTTCCAGTCATCCCCACTCCCCTGCCTTCTCCCCATACCCTTTGATGTCTTGGCTAATCAGGAACCTATCTATCTCTGCCTTAAATACACCCAATGACTTGGCCTCCACAGCCACTTGTGGCAACAAATTCCACAGATTTACCACCCTCTGACTAAAGTAACTTCACCGCATCTCTGTTCTAATTGGACGTCATGCAATCCTGAAGTCATGCCCTCTTGTGCTAGACTCCCCTACCATAGGAAATAACTTTGCCATATCTAATCTCTTCAGGCCTTTTAACATTCGGAATGTTTCTATGTGATCCCCCCTCATTCTCCTGAACTCCAGGGAATACAGCCCAAGAGCTGCCAGACATTCCTCATACGGTAACCTTTTCATTCCTGGAATAATTATTGTGAATCTTCTCTGAACCCTCTCCAATGTCAGTATATCCTTTCTAAAATAAGGAGCCCAAAACTGCACGCAATACTCCAAGTGTGGTCTCACAAGTGTCTTATAGAACTTCAACATCACATCCTTGCTCTTATATTCTATACCTCTAGAAATAAATGCCAACATTGCATTCGCCTTCTTCACCTTTAGGGTATCCTGCACAAGGACTCCCAAGTCCCGTTGCATCTCTGCATTTTGAATTCTCGCCCCATCTAAATAATAGTCTGCCCGTTTATTTCTTCCACCAAAGTGGATGCTGTTTTATTGACTGCAGCTCGTCATTTAACACTATCATTCCTACAGTCCTGCCTCAAAAGCTCCAGAACCTGGCTCTCTCTACCTTCCCGTGCAACTGGATCCTTGACTTACTAACCGGAAGACCACAGTCTGTGCAGATTGGAAATAACATCCACACCTTGCCGACGATCAACACTGGCGCACCTCAGCGATGTGTGCTTAGCCCACTTGCTCTACTCTCTCTACACTCATGACGTGTGGCTAGGCATAGCTCAAATACCACCTATAAAGTTTCTGACAATACAACCATTGTTGGCAGAATCTTAGATGGTGATGAGAGGGCGTACAGGAGTGAGATACACCAACTAGTTGGTGTCGGTCGCAGCAACAACTTTGCAATCAACATCAGTAAGATCAAAGCACTGATTGTGGACTTCAGGAAGGGTAAGACGAGGGAACACACGCCGGTCCTTTTAGAGGGATCAGAAGTGATGGTAAGAATTGGAGGAGATGGCAGTTGAATGTGTGGCTGAGGAGTTGGTGCAGGGAGCAGGGTTTGAGATTTTTAGATCATTGGGATCTCTTCTGGGGAAGGTGGGACCTGTACAGATTGGATGGGTTGCACCTGAACTCGGCGGGGAGCAATATCCTTGCAGGTAGGTTTGCTAACATGGTTCGGGAGGGTTTAAACTAATTTGCGAGGGGGATGGGACCCAGAGCGATAGAGCAGTGAAAGAAGTGCATGGAGTAAAGCCAGATCTAACGTACAGAGAGGCTTTGAGGAAAGAGAAGCAGAATAAACAGAGCAGAATAAGCTGAAATGTGTGTACCTCAATGCAAGAAGCATCAGGAACAAAGGTGATGAACTGAGAGCTTGGATACGTACATGGAATTATGATGTAGTGGCCATTACAGAGACTTGGCTGGCACCAGGGCAGGAATGGATTCTCAATATTCCTGGATTTCAGTGCTTTAAAAGGGATAGAGAGGGGGGGAAAAAGGGGAGGAGGGTTGGCATTACTGGTCAGGGATACTATTACAGCTACAGAAAGGGTGGGTAATGTAGCAGGATCCTCTTTTGAGTCAATATGGGTGGAAGTCAGGAACAGGAAGGGAGCTGTTACTCTACTGGAGGTATTCTATAGGCCCCCTAGTAGCAGCAGAGATACGGAGGAGCAGATTGGGAGACAGATTTTGGAAAGGTGCAAAAATAACAGGGTTGTTATCATGGGTGACTTTAACTTCCCTAATATTGATTGGCACCTGATTAGTTCCAAGGGTTTAGATGGGGCAGAGTCTGTTAAGTGTGTCCAGGATGGATTCCTGTCACAGCATGTGGACAGGCCGACCAGGGGGAATGCCATACTAGATCTAGTACTAGGTAATGAACTGGGTCAGGTCACAGATCCCTCAGTGGGTGAGCATCTGGGGGACAGTGACCACCGCTCCCTGGTCTTTAGCATTATCATGGAAAAGGATAGAATCAGAGAGGACAGGAAAATTTTTAATTGGGGAAAGGCAAATTATGAGGCTATAAGGCTAGAACTTGCAGGTGTGAATTGGGATGATGTTTTTGCAGGGAAATGTACTATGGACATGTGGTCGATGTTTAGAGATCTCTTGCGAGATGTAAGGGATAAATTTGTCCCAGTGAGGAAGATAAAGAATGGTAGGGTGAAGGAACCATGGGTGACAAGTGAGGTGGAAAATCTAGTCAGGTGGATGAAGGCAGCATACATGAGGTTTAGGAAGCAAGGATCAGATGGGTCTATTGAGGAATATAGGGAAGCAAGAAAGGAGCTTAAGAAAGGGCTGAGAAGAGCAAGAAGGGGGCATGAGAAGGCCTTGGTGAGTAGGGTAAAGGAAAACCCCAAGGCATTCTTCAATTATGTGAAGAAAAAAAGGATGACAAGAGTGAAGGTAGGACCGATTAGAGATAAAGGTGGGAAGACGTGCCTGGAGGCTGTGGAAGTGAGCGAGGTCCTCAATGAATACTTCTCTTTGGTATTCACCAATGAGAGGGAACTTGATGATGGTGAGGACAATATGAGTGAGGTTGATGTTTTGGAGCATGTTGATATTAAGGGAGAGGAGGTGTTGGAGTTCTTAAAATACATTAGGACGGATAAGTCCCCGGGGCCTGACGGAATATTCCCCAGGCTGCTCCATGAGGCGAGAGAAGAGATTGCTGAGCCTCTGGCTAGGATCTTTATGTCCTCATTGTCCACGGGAATGGTACCGGAGGATTGGAGGGAGGCAAATGTTGTCCCCTTGTTCAAAAAAGGTAGTAGGGATAGTCCGGGTAATTATAGACCAGTGAGCCTTGCGTCTGTGGTGGGAAAGCTGTTGGAAAAGATTCTTAGAGATAGGATCTATAGACATTTAGAGAATCATGGTCTGATCAGGGACAGTCAGCATGGCTTTGTGAAGGGCAGATCGTGTCTAACAAGCCTGATAGAGTTCTTTGAGGAGGTGACTAGGCATATGAGGGTAGTGCAGTGGATGTGATCTACATGGATTTTAGTAAGGCATTTGACAAGGTTCCACATGGTAGGCTTATTCAGAAAGTTAGAAGGCATGGGATCCAGGGAAGTTTGGCCAGGTGGATTCAGAATTAGCTTGCCTGCAGAAAGCAGAGGGTGGTGGTGGAGGGAGTACACTCAGATTGGAGGATTGTGACTAGTGGTGTCCCACAAGGATCTGTTCTGGGACCTCTACTTTTCATGATTTTTATTAACGACCTGGATGTTGGGGTAGAAGGGTGGGTTGGCAAGTTTGCAGACGACACAAAGGTTGGTGATGTTGTAGATAGAGTAGAGGATTGTCAAAGATTGCAGAGAGACATCGATAGGATGCAGAAGGGGGCTGAGAAGTGGCAGATGGAATTCAACCCGGAGAAGTGTGAGGTGATACACTTTGGAAGGACAAACTCCAAGGCAGAGTACAAAGTAAATGGCAGGACACTTGTTAGTGTGGAGGAGCAGAGGGATCTCGGGGTACATGTCCACAGATCCCTGAAAGTTGCCTCACAGGTGGATAGGGTAGTTAAGAAAGCTTATGGGATGTTAGCTTTCATAAGTCGAGGGATACAATTTAAGAGTCGTGATGTAATGATGCAGCTCTGTAAAACTCTGGTTAGGCCACACTTGGAGTACTATGTCCTCACTATAGGAAGGATGTGGAAGCATTGGAAAGGGTACAGAGGAGATTTACCAGGATGCTGCCTGGTTTAGAAAGTATGCATTATGATCAGAGATTAAGGGAGCTAAGGCTTTACTCTTTGGACAGAAGGAGGATGAGAGGAGACATGATAGAGGTAAACAAGATAATAAGAGGAATAGATAGAGTGGACAGCCAGTGCCTCTTCCCCAGGGCACCACTGCTCAATACAAGAGGACATGGCTTTAAGGTAAGGGGTGGGAAGTTCAAGGGGGATATTAGAGGAAGGTTTTTTACTCAGAGAGTGGTTGGTGCTTGGAATGCACTGCCTGAGTCAGTGGTGGAGGCAGATACACTAGTTTAAGAGACTACTAGACAGGTATATGGAGGAATTTAAGGTGGGGGCTTATATTGGAGGCAGGGTTTGAGGGTTGGCACAACATTGTGGGCCGAAGGGCCTGTACTGTGCTGTACTATTCTATGTAAGTGATGAGAGTGAGCAATTTCAAGTTCCTGTGTGTCAATATCTCTGAGGACCTAACCTGGACCAAACATATCGATGCAACCATAAAGAAGGCAAGACAGAGGCTATGTTTCATTAGGAGCTTCAGGAGATTTGGCATGTCACCAGAAACACTCCCAAATTTCCCCAGATGCACCATGGAGAGCATTCTATCTGGCTGCATCACCGTCTGGTGCGGGGAGCGGTGGGCTACTGCACTGGATCAAAGTTAGCTGTAGAGAGTTGTAAAATTAGTCAGCTCCATCATTGGCACTAACCTCCGTAGTATCCAGGACATCTTCAAAGAGATGTACCTCAAAAAGACAGCGTCCATCATTAAGGACCACCATCACCCAGGGCATGCCATCTTCTCACCGTTACCATCAGGTAGGAGGTACAGAAGCCTGAAGGCACACACTCAGCGATTCAGGAACAGCTTCTTCCCCTCTGCCACCTGATTCCTAAATGGACATTGAACCCTTCGACACTAGCTCACTAACTTTTTATTTCTATTCTTTTGCACTGCTATTTAATTTAACTATGCAATAAATATACTGTAATTCATTTTCTCTCTATTATTATGTATTACATTTTACTGCTGCTGCAAAATTAACACATTTCATGACGTATGCTGGTTGTATTAAACCTGCTTCCGATTTCAAACAGTGATTGCATTTCACAAAGTGCATTATTGTCTGTACAGGGATTGAGATTGTTCAGAGTTGGTTTCATCACGGCTGCTGTCACTTGAGCATATTCAGTGTGGTTGCATGTTTCTCAATTGGAAATGAGGAATGCCCTGGGGCATGCACTTTGCACTAAATGAGCTTTTTTTTGTTCCAGTTGTTTTCTTTCTTGTAAACATTGTGTTTAATTAGTTTTTTCCTTGGAAATGCTGCTCATATGACGCTATTCGCCTGTGATGGTACTGCAAGAAAGTTTTCATTGCACCTGTGCATACCTGTTCATGCGATAATAAACAACTTTAGTTTTGATTGTGGTGATGTTACATGGTGCAAGCTAGCTCCTCAAATGTATGCTTAATGTTCTTCATCACTTGCTGTCCATGTTGTTTCTCACTCTTCCCCTGCTCCTTTCTAGCTTTCTCTTCCTGTTTTACCATCTCCCTCTCTCTGTTCACCTGAGACTCTCATCTCTTTACGATCTTTCCTTCCTTTACATTATGAATAGCCAAGGAAGAGTATGTTAGTGTGAATTTGCAGGGAATATGTGCTAATGTATTTTGGCCTCAATGAAGGAAAGGCTAGGGTAGAACTGGAGTGCCATAATCATTTCACCATGCTCGACAGACCTGCGCAGAACACAGGCACGACTGCTAATGTCGCTACCTTACATATTTACATATTACTATTTAATTATTTATGGTTTTATTCCTATTTAATTATTTATGGTGCAACTGTAATGCAAACCAATTTCCCTCAGGATCAATAAAGTGTGACTATGACTATGAATATGACTATGACTTACACCTCCAGCAACCTGGGTTGGATCCTGACCTTGGGTGCTGCTGCAGGTTTTCCTGTGACTCTGTCGGCTTCTTTCGGATTCTTCTGAAGACTCCCAGTGGGCTGCCTATGCTCCTCTCAATGTTCACAGCCTCCTGATTCAAATTAATAACAGGAGTTAATCACTCGAGTGTTCTCCGTTATTCAATGGGTGCATGACCAACTTACCTTATTGTCGCCAAACAATTGATACAAGAGCATATAATCATCACAGCGATATTTGATTCTGCGCTTCCCGCTCCCTGGAGTACAAGTCTATAGTAAATATAATAAGAATTTAAATTATAAGTCATAAATAGAAAATAGAAAATGGCAAGTAAGGTAGTGCAAAAAAACCAAGAGGCAGGTCTGCATATTTGGAGGGTACGGCTCAGATCCGGGTCAGGATCCGTTCAGCAGTCTTATCACAGTTGGAAAGAAGCTGTTCCCAAATCTGGCCGTACGAGTCTTCAAGCTCCTGAGCCTTCTCCCGGAGGGAAGAGGGACAAAAAGTGTGTTGGCTGGGTGGGTCGTGTCCTTGATTATCCTGGCAGCACTGCTCCGACAGCGTGCAGTGTAAAGTGAGTCCAAGGACGGAAGAAGTGCTGGGCTGTGTTCATGATCTTCTGCAGCTTCTTCCGGCCTTGGACAGGGCAACTTCCATTCCAGGTTGAGATGCACCCTAGACAAATGCTTTCTACAGTGCATCTATAAAAATTAGTGAGGGTTTTAGGGGGCAGGCCAAATTTCTTTAGTTTTCTCAGGAAGTAAAGGCGCTGGTGGGCCTTCTTGGCAATGGACTCTGCTTGGTTGGACCAAGTCAGGTCATTTGTGATATTGACCCCGAGGAACTTAAAGCTTCTGATCTGTTCCACTTGCACACCACTGATGTAAATTGGGTCGTGTGGTCCGCTACTCCTTCTGAATTCAACAACCAATTCCTTCGTCTTGCTGACATTGAGCTTGCAATTTGTTGTAAACTCAGTTCTCTCCCCTCTAGCCCTTGGAACCCTTACTCATTAGGAGTCTGTATGAGTATTCAAGACTGTTGTCACTGACCTTGGGGGAAGAAAGATCCAAAGGCTCACAACATTTTGGAACATTCCACCGCAACACCCCCCCCCCCAACCCCCCGCACCGACCCACCAGCCAAGCCAGACCAATATGTTAGAGCAGCCTGTAGGGAATTGCCTTGTGTCTGCAGGGTAATTAGATTGATTTTCCAATCTTTGTAGAGAATGCATCAAATCCCTTGGCTGAGAGAAATGGAAAAAGAGCCAAACACATAGTAAAGGGCATGCTTCACATAGATACCATCAGTGGAGCTGTAACTAATAGGAGACAAAGGCATTCATCTTCAGAACCCTCGTTCATGGCCCACACTCAAAGATTCAGGCCCACACTTAACAATTCAGAAATGGCTTCTTCACCTCCACCATCAGATTTCTGAACAGTCCATGAACCCGTGAACCACAACCTCATTATTTTTTTTGCTGTTTATTTATTTTTTGTAATTTATAGTAACTTTTAGCATTTTGTGCCTTTGCACTGGCCCGCTGCTGCAAAATAATAAATTTCAGATAATTTAAGTGAGTGATAATAAATCTGATCTGATTCTGAAGTTACCTCTGTCTTAGACTGATCTGTCTTGAATGGAGTATCTGCCCGGGCTGTTAGATCCTAAGGAGGTTGGGCCCAACCAAGAGTTTTGGCAGAAAAATGTTTCTCTTTTTTTGTTGTTATACAATTTGTACTCTGGTTTTTGTCACACTTTTTTTCTCTTGGTTGAATAAACATTAGTAAAGTGGCCATTATTCATATTCTCTGGCATGTTCATCTCAGCACTATAGAGTATAGAGACAGTCTGGATTGCTTCTCGAAACAGACAACCTGCAATTGCAACACATCTCTACACACATGGGCAGATACACAAGGGATTTGGAGCTGTAGAAGTGGAGAGCCGGGTTGTTCTACGTCAATGGGATAACTCCAGCTAAAGGAGTGAGTGTCTGAGTGATTGTCTGCTGGTTCAGGTGACTGATGACTTTCAACCTTTCAGCTGTTACTGGTTTGATTCCCTCAGATGTATTTAGTCCACTTTTGGGGAGCTAAAAATGAACTAAAAATAAAATAAACTTTAAAAAAATGAAATCAAATCCTCAGAAAGAGGTGATGTAGGATTGGAAGATGTAGAATCCTTGTGGGTAGAGTTAAGAAACTGCAAAGGTAAAAAGACCCTGATGGGTGTTGTATAAAAGCCCCTGAACAGTAGTTGGGATGTGGGGTATAAATTTCAATGGGAAATAGAAAAGGCATGCAAAAAGGACAATGTTACGATAGTCATGGGGGATTGCTATATGCAGGTAGGTTGGGAAAATCAGGTTGGAGCTGGATCCCAAGAGAGGGAATTTGTAGAAAGCTTATGAGATAGGTTTTTACAGCAGCTTGTGGTTGAACCCAATAAGGGATAGGCATTTCTGACCACGTGTTGTTTAATGAATCAGATTTGGCTAGGGAGCTTAATGTAAAGGAGCCCTTTGGAGGCAGTGATCATAAAAAAGGATTTAGTGCTTTCCCAGCATATATGATGAATAAACTCTTCTCGGGCTTCCAGCCAGGTACAGGTATCAATCATAACTGAAGTTTCAATGACAAACTTCACCATCTTCATCAGGGACGATGCCCGGGCACGTCTAGTCGAGTGGTATTTTTACCCCCATAATCCGTCCCTCCTGATTGGCTAGTCTTCATCCAATCAGGTTTCCCCTCTCACCCCCTTGTGATCGGAGTATTATAGAATTTACCCTGCAGTTTGTGAGGGAGAAGATAAAGTTTGTGAGGGAGAAGATAAAGTCAGAAGTATCTGTATTACAGTGGAATAAAGGGAATTACAGAGGCATGAGAGAGGAGTGAGGCAAAATTAGTTGGAAGGTGATACTTCCTCACTTGCAGACCCCAGTCAGTTCAGATTTGCAATAACATTTCATCCACAATTTTGATCAGCACGAGTGCACCACAAGGCTGTGTGCTTAGCCACCAGCTCTACTTGCTTTATCTTATGACTGTGTAGCTAAGCACAGCTCTAATGCTGTATTTAAGTTTGCTGATGACACCACTGTAGTAGGCCGAATCAAAAGGATCAGAGGTGGAGAAGGTCAGGAACCTATATTCCTCAGTGTTATTATTTCTGAAGACCTGTCCTCGGCCCAGCATCTAAGTGTAATCACAAAAAGTGCAGTATCTCTACATCATTAGAAGTTTGCGAAGATTCAACATGACACCTAAAACTTTGACAAACTTCTATAGGAGTGTGGTGGAGAGTATGTTGCCTGGCTGCATCACTATCTGATATGGAAACACCAATGCCCTTCAACGGAAAATCCTACAAAAAGTAATGGATATGGACCAATCCATCACAGCTAAAGTCCTCCCCACCAATAAGCACATCTACATGGGTCATTGTTGAAGGAAAGCAGCATCCATCATCAAGGACCCCCACTACCCAGATCATGCTTTCTTCTCTCTGCTGCCATAAGGAAGAAGGTACAGGAGCCTCAGGACTCACGTTCAGGAAAAGATATTACTCCTCAACTACCTGGCTCTTGAACCAGAGAGGTTAACTTCACTTAACTTCAATTGCCCCATCACTAAACTGTTCCCACGACCGATGGACTCACTTTTAAGAACTATTCATCTCATGTTCTTGATATATGTATTGCTTATTTATTTCTTATTATTTCTTTTTTTTTCTTTCTTTTTGTATTGGCACAGTTTGTTGTCTTTCGCATCCTGGTTGTCCATCCTGTTGGTGTGATTTTTCATTGATTCTATTATGGTTATTGGATTTATCGAGTATGCTCACAAGAAATGAATCTCAGGGTTGTATATGGTGACGTATATGTACTTTGATAATAAATTTACTTTGAGCTTTGAAACTAACTTTTGAACTTTGACTCTGGCAGGAATGATGGCAGGACAGCAGTGGCTGGAGTTTCTGGAGACAACTTGGAAGGGGCAGGATAGATACACCCCAAGGTGAAGAATTATTCTATAGAGAGGATGAGGCAACTGTGAGTGACAAGGGAAGTCAAAGAGAGCCTAAAGGCAAAAGGGGGGCATAGATTACAGCAAAAAATAGTGGGAAATTAGAGGATTGGGAAGCTTTTAAAAACCAACAGAAGGCAACTAAAAAAACCATAAGGAGAGAAAAGATGAAATATGAAGGTAAGCTAGCCAAAAAAATTCAAAGGGGATACGCAAGTTTTCCAGATACATGAAGAGTAAAAGAGAGGTGAGAGTAGATATTGGACTGCTGGAAAACGACACTGGAGAGGTAGTAATTGTATACAAAGAAATGGCGGGTGAACCGAATAAGTATTTTGTGTCAGTCTTCACTGTGGAAGACACTTTGCATTTTGCCAGAAATTTGAGAGTGTTGGTGGGTAGAAGAGGGTGTAGCTGAGCTGCTATTGCTAAGGAGAAAGAGGTTGGGAAGCTGAAAGGTCTCTAGGGATCTGAAAGAAATTGCTGAAGAGATTGTGGAGGCATTAGTAATGATCTTTCAAGAATCACTAGATTTTGGAATGGTTCTGGAGGACTGGAAAATTGCAAGTGTTACTCTTTAAGAAGGGAGAGAGGCAGAAGAAAGGAAATCATAGGCCAGTTAGCCTGATTTAAGTGGTTGGGAAAATGTTGGAGCCTATTATTAGGGATGAGGTTTCAGGGTCCTTGGAGGCACATGATAAAGTAGGCCAAATTCAGCATGGTTTCCATAATTAAAGGGAAATCTTGCCTGACGAATCTGTTGAAATCCTTTGAGGAAATAACAGGCAGGATAGACAATGGAAAGTCAGTATATGCTGTTTATTTGGATTTTCAGAAGGCCTTTGACAAGGTGCCATACATGAGGCTGCTTAACAAGATAAGAGCCCATAGTATTACAGGAAAGGTACTAGCGCGGATAGAAGATAGACTGATTGGCAGGAGGCAAAGAGTCGGAATGGAGGGGGCCTATTCTGGTTGGCTGCTGGTGACAAGTGATGTTCCGCAGGGATTCGTACGTGGGGCCTCTTCTTTTCACACTATATGTCAACGATTTTGATGATGCAATTGATGGCTTGCTGACAATGGAAAGATAGGTGGAGGAATAGGTAGTGTCGAGGAAGCAGGGAGTCTGTAGAAGGACTTGGGAGAAAGGACAAGTGTCAGAAGGAATAAATGTAGGGAAGTGTATGGTCAGGCACTTTTGTAGAGTGATTAACAGCATAGACTATTTTCTAAATGGGGAACAAATTCAAAAATCAGTGTTTCAAAGGGACAGGAGTCCTCGTGCAGGATTCCATAAAGGTTAACTTCCAGGTTAAGTCAGTGTAGGAGGCAAATGCAATGTTAGCATTCATTTCGAGAGGGCTAGAATATAAGAGCAAGGATACGATACTGAGGCTTTATAAGGAACTGCTCAGACTGCACAGAGTATTGTGAGCAGTTCTGGGCCTCTTACCTGAGCAAAGATGTGCTGGCATTGCAGAGGGCTCAGAGGAGGTTAATGAGAATGGTTCTGGGAATGAAAGGGTTAACACACAAGAGTTTTATGGCTCTGGGCCCGTATTTGCTGGAGTTTAGAAAAATTAGGGGGGGATCTCATTGAAACCTATCAACTATTGAAAAGCCTAGATAGGATGGGGTTGAGAGGGATCATAAATCAGCCATGATGGAATGTTGGAACAGACTCGATGGGCTGAATGGCCTAATTCTACTATCATGTTTTCTGGTCTTATGGTTTTATGGAGCTGCCATCCCTGGCAAGGTTATCCCTTATTCTCTGTTCCTCGCTAACTACACCAGAGACCCTGATTCAGTCCTTACCTTGGGTGATGTCTGTGTGTGGTTTGAATGTTCTCCCTGTGACCACGTGGGTGCTCTGGTTTTCTCCACAAACCACAGATATGCAGATTGGTAGGTTGACCAATTGCTTTAAATTACCCCTGGTGTGTAAGTGATGTTAGAAGTTTACATCATACACAGTGACTATCTGGTGACCCACTGGCGTTAGGCAAGACTTGTTCACAACCGAACCAGTGTCACTCAGTACCTCAGAGAATGTCAGAGAACTTAACAACCTGAAACTACTGTCTCGAGGTGCGAGATACAGCTGTCAATCTCTACACAGCAAGATCCCACAGTTGCTATTATGACTCAAAGCAGATGGCTGGAGTCTGTGATGTTCACTGAGAGGCCAAAGAGCACCTCTGTGTCATTCCCTGGAATAGTGAAGCGAGCTGATCTCATCTGACGGACCCCCAACACCCTGCCTCAGCCTTCCCGCCCACATTTCACATTGCAGTGTGTGTGGGGAGGGAGGGAGGGAACTGATTGAACAAAATAGCTTTGGATATAGAGATGAGAGCGCTCCAACTGCGCACAGACAGAGGTGAGGCTTTCCTGCCCTAAGGTGGGTGAAGGATCAGAGGGGTTTCCTCAAAGCAAATCAATAAATTCCTCACAGCTCTGGTAGCATGGGTTCGAACCTGGCCTTGGGCGCTGTTTGTGTGAGTTTGCATGCTGTCTCTGTGCTGAGTGGTGTTTCGTTTGGGGCTCTGATTCCTTCCCACATCCCAAATGCACATAGTTTAGTAGGTTCGTAACTGCGTTTTATTGTTATCACTTAGCATTTCCAGTTTTCTAGAGCAAAATTCTTGTTCTGAATTTCCATAATCTTAGAATGGACTACCAGTGCCTTTTTCCCAGGGTAGAAATGGCTCATATGAGAGGGTATAATTCCTCTCCATAGATGCTGCCTGACTTGGTGAGTCCCTGCAGCATTTTGTGTGTGTTGGGCATAATTTTAAGGTGATTGGATGAAAGTATAGGAATGCTGCTGGGAGTAGAGGTTTTTTGACTCAGAGTGTGGTGGCCGCATTGAACGTGCTGCCAGGAGTGGTGGTAGAAACAGCTACATTAGGGACATTTAAGAGACTCTTAGGTTTATGGATGAAAGAAGAATCGAGGCTATGCAGGATGGAAGTGTTAGATTGACCTTGGAGAAAGTCACAAGGGCTGAAGGCCCTGTACTGTTGGATCCTCTGCATTCTATGTTCGAGGTTTACTGACCCAGTTTTGAGATTACTATGTAGTATGGTCAACTAATGTGACTCAGAAAGCCAAATATTTACAAACCCAAACAGAGGGCCAAGCTGCAATCCTTCTGCCATTGCATTATGGTGAAAGATTGCTCATAGATAATGACCTGTAGTGTCCAGATTCATTAAGCATCTTCCCCTCCTACTTTTCAAACTGTTTGTGCATTGAGCCCCGTGAGTTATGTTCAGCAGGACATCAGCACTGAGCAAATGACTTGCTGTTTAGCTGATGTAATGAATAACAATGTCATTAAACCATTGAGTAGTTTCATGGCAGATTATGATTATGATGCTAGTCCTCTAAACAGCATCTTGAGTAGAGATCACTTGTAGTTTATGGCTGGGCTGATGACTTTAGCCTGTCAGTAGGGTGAGTGTTTCTCTTCCCACCCACTGGACCAGTTTCAGCTTCCGTTCCCTGTCTTAACTCAGTCAAGTTTAGTTCGGTCTTCTGATTGGACGTAATTGGATGGGGAAGTTTGAGATTATCACTGAGAGTGTCATGTCAAAATTCGGATGCTTTGTTTTTTATCCAAATTTACAGATCCTGTTATCCAATGTATGACCTATCATTCCTTGATGCCTTTCACAGCCTGGTTTCACTCCATCTGGCCACTGCATTCACAAGAGCCCTACTGTTAAAAATGGGCTTCCATATTGGAAGGACATTAGAGAGGAGCTGTAGGATTCCCAATGCATTGTGCAGGATTGGAATACTTGTTGAACTTAACTACGAGAAGCATAGCAGGATCCCACAAATGGCAACGTGATCATTACCAGATGATCTGCTTGGCTGAGGGATAAGTATTGACAGGAGCAGTGGTGGTGGGGTAGCTCCTGGTGTTCTTCCGGGCTGTGCCTCCATCCAGCTTGAGAAAGCAGATGGGTCTTCCATTTATAAAGGTAGAATGTACACAAGGAATCTAGTTTGCTATTCAGTCCCTGCAGTCTGCTCCACCATTCTACATCAGAATTAGAATCAGGCTTATTATCACCGGCATGTGTCAAGAAACTTGTTAACTTAGTGGCAACAGTTCAATGCAACACATGATAATATAGAAAGAAAAAGGAAAAAAAAAGATCATCATCATCATCATCCCTGATCTCCTACCTCTACACAATTTCCCTGCCCATTCCAATCTCCCTCAATTTGTTGAACAAGATGAAGTCTATGGACTTCTGTTTTGGATGAACTCAATGATCAAGTGTCTGCAGCACTCCAACTCCACCCCGCCCCCACAGGATAGAGAATTCCAGAAGTTCACTGCACTCTGACAGACACGACTCAATTCCGTTCTAAATAGCCCACTACTTCTTCCGAAACCGGAATATTTTGTTCCAGCCTCATATCAAGAGAAATAACCCATAAGTACCCTATGGAGTTCACTAAAGAAGCTGCACGTTTCAATGAGATTGCCTCTCACTCTTTATATCAAGAATGTCTCTTCATGTGAGAAACTTTTCATCTGTTTGAGGAGATTTGGTTTGTCAACTAAAACACTCAAAAACTTCTACAGATGGACCACAGAGAGCATTCTGACTGGCTGCATCACCGTCTGGTATGGCGGTGGGGCTAGCTACTGCACAGGATCGAAGCAAGTTGCAGCAACTTGTAAAATTAGTCAGCTCCATCATGGGTACTGGTCTCCAGAGTATCCAAGACATCTTGAAGGAGCAGTGCCATAGGAAGGCAGTGTCCATCATTAATGGCCCCAACCACCCAGGACGTGCCCTCTTCTCATTGTTACAGTTGGGAAGAGAATGCAAAAGGCTGAAGGCACACAATCAGTGATTCTCCTGTTCAACTTCTGAGTGGATGCTGAACCCATAAACACTACCTCATTACTTTTTTGTTTTTGTTTTTTTTTTGCACATTATTAACTTAACAATTTAATAGACATATATATAATTACTGTGTAATTCAGTGTTTTCTTCTCTATATTTATTTATCACGTATTACATTGTGCTGCTGCCATAAAGATTTTCACAACATATGCTGGTGATATTAAAAACGCAAACAACAGGAATTCTGCAGATGCTAGAAATTCAAGCAACACACATCAAAGTTGCTGGTGAACGCAGCAGGCCAGGCAGCATCTCTAGGAAGAGGTACAGTCGACGTACAGGACTAGTCCTGACGAAGGGTCTCGGCCTGATACGTCGACTGTACCTCTTCCTAGAGATGCTGCCTGGCCTGCTGCGTTGACCAGCAACTTTGATGTGTGTTGCTGGTGATATTAAATGTGATTCTGAATTTTCATCGCACTTTCTTGATAGAAAGTATGATTTTTTTTAGGCAAAGTGACTGAGTTCTACACAATACTTCAGATGCAGCCTAACCAAGTATCACACAAATTATTGATAGATACCTTTATTCTTGTACTCACAGCCTCTTGCAATAAAAGCCAACATACCATATGCCTGCCGCACCTGCATCTTGGCCTTTGTGACTCGTGTGTAAAGTAACTAGGACCCTTTGAATATTTCCCAGTCTCTCACCATTTGAAAAAAAAAACTCTCGGCATTTCTGTTTTTAAAAGGAAAGTGGATAGGCTCACATTTTCCACCTGGTATTCCATCTGCACTTGCTCTCTCCATAATCCTTTGAAATGTCTTCATGTTTCATTCTGGCTCACGTTCCCACTGAGTCTCAGCAAATGGACAAACATTACATCTGACTGCCTCAGCCAGCTTGTCAGTAGCAGGGATCCAAGCGTGGATTACAGTGGCTGCCCCATTGCTGACAGCCTGCCAACCTGAAGAGAACCCTTTAATACCAATTCTGCCTTTTCTATCTGATAACCAATGCTAGACCCTTATTTCTATGCACTATCTTATCAAAGACCTTCTGAAAACCCAAGTACAACACATCCACTAGTTCCTCCTTAACTGCTCAATAAGATTTAGCCTCAAATGTTCCAATAGATCAGTCAAACAGGACTTCTCTTTCCTAGAACCATGTTGATATTGGTCATTCGTGTTATTTTATCAATGTCTTGCTTTCATAAACTTCATTTTAGATTCTAGCAATTACCCACCTACCAATGTAACTTCCATCATCCATGGTTGGATCACTTTTCCTGAGGTATATTTGTACCTAATAGTATCCGCTGCAGATCATGTATATATATTTTAAAGACTGGCCATTCTCTGTCTACTATCACATCCTTTATTAGTTTCCTTCAACACCTGCCTACCTGTTCCATACACTTTGTTTTGATTGAAAACCCTGCTTTTAGATTGAATTATATCACTTTTGGATTCAATGTAAAAGTCTGTCCTAAGGGCCCCTTTCCAAAGGATTATTAATTAACCATTCTTGCTGGATCAATAGGGGCTTGTTCACTCATCATTTCTTCAATGTAAGATCATAAGAGGTAGGAGCAGAATTAGGCCATTCAGCCCATCGAGTCTGCTCTGCTATTCCATCATGGCTGATCCCAGATCCCACTCATCCCCATACACCTGCCTTCTCACCATATCCTTTGACGCCCTGACAAAACCAGAAACTAACAACTTCCACTTTAAATGTATGCACAGACTTGGCCTCCACTGCAGTCTGTGGCAGAGCATTCCACAGATTTACAACTCTCTGGCTAAAAAATTACTCTTACCTCTGTTCTAAAGGATCACCCCTCAATTTTAAGACTGTGTCCTCTAGTTCTAGGTATCACCATCATAGGAATCACCCTCTCCACATCCACCCTATCCAGTCCTTTTACCATTCAGTCGGTTTCAGTGAGATCCCCGCACATTCTTCTAAATTCCAGTGAGTCCAGGCCCAAAGCTGCCAAGTGCTCCTCATAGGTTAACCCCTTCATTCCCAGAATCATCCTTGTGAACCTCCTCTGGATTCTCTTCAATAACGCGTCTTTTCTGAGATATGGGGGCCAAAACAGTTAACAATATTCCAAGTGCAGCCTGACTAGTGTCTTATAAAGGCTCAGCATTATCTCCTTACTTTTATATTCTGTTCCCCTTGAAATAAATGCCAACATTGCATTTGCCTTCCTTACCACAGACTCAACCTGTAAATTAACTTTCTGGGAGTCTTGCATGATGACTCCCAAGTCCCTCTGCACCTCTGATGTTTGAACCTTCTCCCCATTTAGATAATAGTCCGCACTATTGTTTCTTTTCCCAAAATGCATTATCATACATTTCCCACTGTGTTCTACCTGCCACTTTTTTTTGCTCATTCTTCCAATTTGCCTGAGTCCTTCTGCAATCCCTGAAGTACTTAGCTTCTTGTTTTGGTCACACGGTAGTCACATTTCTGTAACGGTCATTAAAATAGACCCATTGACTATGATCTATGCTGTGTTTCATCCACCTTGTTGTGAATGAAACCTGCATTGAGGTATAGACTCGCT